>NW_019154086.1:14841023-15019345 GCF_002288905.1 Enhydra lutris kenyoni
TGCTGGGTATTTACCCTAAAGATATGAAGTAGTGATCTGAAGGGGCACGTGCTCCTGAATGTTTATAGCAGCAATGTCTACAATAGCCAAACTATGGAAAGAACCTAGATGTCCGTCAACAGACGAATGGATAAAGAAGATGTGGTATATATACACAACGGAATACTGTGCAGCCATCAAAAGAAATGAAATCTTGCCATTTGCGACGACGTAGATGGAACTAGAGTGTATCATGCTTATGAAATAAGTCAATCGGAGAAAGACAACTATCATATGATCTCCCTGATATGAGGGAGAGGAGATGCAACATGGGGGGTTAAGGGGGTAGGAGAAGAGTAAATGAAACAAGATGGGATTGGGAGGGAGAAAAACCATAAGTGACTCTCAATCTCACAAAACAAACTGAGGGTTGATGGGGGGAGGGGGGGTGGGGGGTGGGGTTATGGACACTGGGGAGGGTATGTGCTATGGTGAGTGCTATGAATTGTATAAACTGGGCGATTCACAGACCTGTACCCCTGGGGATAAAAATATATGTTTATAAAAAATAAAATAAAAAAAAAACAACACTGAAATTTGAAAAGAATAATTGTATGGTTATATGAGATTTGTAAATAAATTTAGTTCTATATAGAATAATTAATTATCTAGAAGGACCAGTTAATATTTTCAGTTAAACTTTATGTTCTAGAAGTAATAAAACTTTTAAATAGTCTTACAGAGATTTGTGGATTTAAAAAGGAATATAGCTTTTATATATGCCAAGTATTTACTGTATGAATATACATGTATGTATTTCCTTAAAAGGCAATAAGTTAACCACAGTTATTTGCCCAAAGACTTTAAAACCCATGCAGCCTATATTTCCCTGCTGTCTTCTTAAAGGTAGGTAAAGTGGCTAATGTGAATGTCCCTTTGCCCATCGTGGCATTCACCAAGAAACTTGGTTAGCTGTTTCAATCATCTCCACAAAGTCCTTACTGCCAGAAAAGTGGTTAATTTCTGGACTTTAACTCTCTAGATGTGACTCTGCTTTCATTCCCTCTAGGATTTTTGAGTTATAATGTTATTTTTGTTCCAAAGGCCCTGGAGTGTTTTTTCTGTCCCAAGTAATCTGCAGGTGAATAAATATCCCAAGGTTTTCCTCCACTGGTTTGTAACGAGATAATTTATATTCATGAACAAAAGGAAAAAATCTAATGTACATTTTTTTCCCAAATGCAACGATAAAACTTTAGGATCCCTAAAGATAATCTTGTGTATATAACAATACTGTGATCATAATATGGTACAAATGACAGCATTGGTAACCCACATAAGAAAAAACTGCATATGTGTGTGTTTGTGTGCACATGTGTACTCATTTTTATGTACACAGTAATACTGTTAAGTGTTAAGGTTCCATAATAAAATTACATACTCTTAAGTAACCAACCAAATTATAAGAACTTAGCAGTCCATAGGCCACCAAAATCTTTAATGCTGCTTATTTAGCCCTTGATTTTTTGGTAAGGGTCTAGACTAAATGAATCAGTTTGTCTGATTTTTGGGCTTTTACAAAGCTCAGGAACACATCAAGTATAAAGATGAGAAAATTGATTAACAAGAGTGGCAAATGTTGACAATTTAAAAAATGGTTGAAATACTTGGTGACTCATATGCTTCTCTTTACGTCTTTAAACTTTTGTAGTAAAAATATATTGACTTTCCTCATTAAACAATTCTATATACAATTTTAAGCGATGATTTTTTGTGAAAAACATCAAGGCATCATGGAAAAATTGTCCTTAAAATCTTAACTAAATGTATCTTTTATACAACTATTAAATGCACCCAATTTCAAATATAGATTAAGTGTTCAAAGAAGAGTTTATACATAGAGGAGCGGCTGGGTGGCTCAGTCGGTTAAGCGGCTGCCTTCAGCTCAGGTCATGATCCCAAGGTCCTGGAATCGAGTCCCATATCGGGTTCCCTGCTCAGCAGAGAGCCTGTTTCTCCCTCTCCCTCTGCTTGCTGCTCTGTCTACTTGTGCTCTCTCTCTGTCTCTATGTGAAAGTAATAAATAAATAGATCTTAAAAAAGAAAAGAGTCTATACATAGATATTTTAAAGCAGGACAGGAAGATACCAAAATGAAAATAGTTAAAAATTATGTTGGTAAATCCCAAAGACTAGAAAGTTACATGAAGTTATTTACATAAAACATACAAAGACAAAAATAAGACAAAATCTTATGTAAAAGATATTTATAGAAGGACAATTTTAATCCTTGAGGATATGATCTTATTTTCTTTTAGAAAATTATTTCCATATTCAAGTAAAAATGCTGATATTAAATAAAGATTCACCAACAGATAATTTATAAAACTGTTTTGTTTCTTCAAATAATTAATACCATTTTGCTTTAAAACCAAGTAAAGAGACATATTTATGGTAATTGCATAGACTGCAATTTTGTACCCATCTCCTGTAATTCTCACACAACATTAAAATAACACTTTCCAAAATAATAACACATACAAATAATATATTTGATTTTCTCCAAAACACTGGAAGCGCATTAATCAGTAGTCTATAAATACATCTGGAACACAAACTTGCTAAATAATTTAATTGGTATAACTAACCTGTAGACTAGGTATAAAGAATTTGGATGTGAGTGAAGTATTATATTAACTTGAACTAAACACAGTTATTACAGGTGATTTTAAAATCTTGATTGTCACCATCTGGAATTATTTATCAGAGTAACTATCAAATATAAAGTGTGTTCATTTGATGAAGTAGGACTGTAACAATTACCATTGCATACACTAAATCCAGTATGTAAAGATCACATTAAATAAACAAATTATATGGGGCACCTGGGTGGCTCAGTTGGTTAATCCTCTGACTCTTGATTTAGGCTCTAGACATGATCTCAGGGTGGTGAGATTGAGCTCCACAATGAGCTCCATATTGAGTGAGGAGTCTGCTGGAGATTTTCTCTCTCTCTCTCCCTCTGCCTCTCCCCACCCCTTGCACATGTTTTTTCTTTCTTTTTCTTGAATAAATAAATCTATATAAAAAATAAATAAGCAAGTTATAAAACTGAAGCAAAAAAGCATGCATGACTTCTAGAAACATACTATCTTTATATATCAAAATTTTATACATCTGCTAGAGAAAATTTTCTGCTTCTTAAATGTCCTGTTTATTTATTTAAATAAATTTAATTTTTTGTTTGTTATTAAAGAGTAATAGCTTTCCAGGCCTCTTTCTTTTTTTAAAAAATGGTTTCAAAGATTTTATTTATTTATTTGAAAGAGAAAGAGACAGAGAAAGAGAGAGCATGAGCAGCAGGAAGAGGCAGAGGAAGAGGGAGAAGTAGGCTTCCTCCCAGGACTTGGGACTCTGTTCCAGGACTCCAGGATCATGACCTAAGCCAAAGGCAGATGCTTAACTGACTGAGCCACCCAGACATCCCAGTTTTCCAGGCTTCAAAAGCCAAAACAAAATAAAATAAACTGAAAAAAATCTGATCCTAACATTATCTTATTCATCATGGCCCTCCGCACCCCCTACCACTCTGTGGAAAATCATTTTCTTTTCCTTTATATCTTTAGATTGTTTCTCTACACAGACACAAATATATATTTTTATTTCTCCTGTGTTCCTGCATATAAAAGGAGGATACTATATATTCTCTCTCTGATTTTATTTATTCACTTGACAATATATCCAGGAGCTATACTCATTTCATTTCATAAAGATTTCTTCTCTTTTTTATAGATGTGTAGTTTTCCACTGTTCAAATGTACCATAGTTTATTTAAACAGCCTCCTGCTGTTGGACCTCTCCTTTATCACTGATAAGAAAAGCCTGGAATCCTTACTATGGCTTAAAAGCTGTACCCCAAAGATACAGATGTAGTGAAAAGAAGGGCCATCTGTACCCCAATGTTTATAGCAGCAATGGCCACGGTTGCCAAACTGTGGAAAGAACCAAGATGCCCTTCAATGGACGAATGGATAAGGAAGATGTGGTTCATATACACTATGGAGTATTATGCCTCCATCAGAAAGGATGAATACCCAACTTTTGTAGAAACATGGACGGGACTGGAAGAGATTATGCTGAGTGAAATAAGTCAAGCAGAGAGAGTCAATTATCATATGGTTTCACTTATTTGTGGAGCATAACAAATAGCATGGAGGACAAGGGGAGTTAGGAGAAGGGAGTTGGGGGAAATTGGAAGGGGAGGTGAACAATGAGAGACTATGGACTCTGAAAAACAATCTGAAGGGTTTGAAGAGGTGGGGGGGTGGGAGGTTGGGGGAACCAGGTGGTGGGCATTAGAGAGGGCATGGATTGCATGGAGCACTGAGTGTGGTACAAAAACAATGAATACTGTTATGCTGAAAATAAATAAAAAAATGATAAAAAAAAGCTGTACATGATATGTCACTTCCCTATTTTTCTGATTTTATGCCACTTTCCTCCATACCCACTAAACTCCAAACACATCAGCATTCTTTTCATTTCTTGGGTATTTTGAATGAGAGTTTTTAATTTCTGAGTCCATATTTAAATTGTCTAGGATATTTAGAAGTATCCTATTCTATAAATGCCTTATTTTTCATTGAAAATATACTAATCAATAAATATAAAGTTTAATTCCATTTGCTGATTTTGTATCTAAGAGTTTTATTAGCTTTCTATCATTGTTAGAACAAAGGACTATAAATCTAGTAGCTTAAAACAAAAGACACAATTATCTTACAGTTCTCTAGATCAGAAGTCTGACATGGATCTTAAAGGTTTGGAATCCAAGTGTCAACAGCATTGTGTTACTTTCTGGAAGTTCTAAGAGATATCAATTTCCTTGCCTTTTTCATCATTTAAAAGCCTCTCTCATTTCTTGTCTTATGGTAACTTTACCTTCAAAGCCAGTAACATTAAGGACCTTGAAATGAGGGAAATCATTATAGATTGTCCACATGGGACACATCTAATACTATATGGGTGCTTAAAAGTAGAGAACTTTCTTAGTTACAATTATAGAAATATTTTCACAGATTCTGGGGATCAGGGTATGGATATCTTTGGTGGGAGCCATTATTCTGCCTACCTCAGGAGTACTTGATTTATATTCATATAAGAGTTTAGTTTGTACTTTTATTTTCAGTGCTGAATGTAAAATATTGGTATAAAGATTTTGGTATAAAGACTGATAACATTAACTATCAATCTTCTTTATAATTATGACTATGATTAAGTTTACTTGATAGAACTCATCTATAATACAATATATGCTTAATTACTTCTGCGGGATTAGGGTTGGTGATAAATTTTTCAGAGCATTTCATGACCATTCATTTAAAAATATATGTGCTAATTGCCTGGGCACTATTGTTTTCAATATACAAAAATTCTTACCCTCATGGAGCCAAAATAAATAATAGGTAAGAAAAGGAAGAAAATGTGTATTATGTTATATAGTGGTAGTTGTTAAAAATAAAAATAAAATAAAAGATACTAAGTTAAAAAGTTATAGGAGATTGTAATTTTAAATAGAATGACCAGGGAAGGTTTCTGAAAAGATAACATGCAAGTAAAGCCCTAATGAGGTTGAGGAAATGAGCATGAGAACACCCTGAGGAGATCATTCTACCCAGAGGGACTAAGATATAATAGAAGGGGATGAAATCAAATAATGGGGGAAATTATTCATTTAGAACTCTGAGGTCATAGAAATGACCTTGTATTTTACTCTGAGAGAGATGAGTTAACATTGGGAGTTTTTGAGCAGGAAAGTTAAATGATTTGACTTTACTTTAACAAGATGGTATTGGTCTGTCTGTGACATTGCATGAAAGGTAGACAAGAGTGGAAGCAGAAAAACTATTTAAAATTTAAATTCAAAGAGATTATTGCTTAGTCCAGGAAAGCTCGCAAGAGTGGCAAGATATGGATGGATTTCAGGTATAGTTTGAAGGTAGGGCCAATGAATTAGATGTAGGCTAAGAGAAGAGGAGTCAAGGATGACTACAAAGTCTTCTGTCTGAGAAAATAGAAAGAGTAGCAATCCTATGAGATGGAGAAGACTGCATTATAGGTTTGAGGAAAATACAAAAAACTCGGTTTTGGATATGTTAGATTTCAAATGCTATTAAACATCCAAAAAGTGGCCCAAGGACTGAGCATTGAGAGCTTTAAACATTTGGCCATCAAGGAGAAAAAGGACATGAGAAAAAATGACAGAGAGATACTAGCTAGAGAGAAAAATAGGTTTAGAGGAAGCCGAAAGAATATGTCTTAAGTGGGAGAGAGTACTCAGTTGTCTTAAATGCTGCTAACAGGTCATACAAAGGTGGAAAGGTGCCCTGAATTTAGTAACATATAAGGCTTTATTAAGCTTGTTGATAAAGTGTCTATGGAGAAGTGAGGATAAATCTTAATTTGAAGCAGTTTTAAGACAGATAATAGATAAGAAAAATTTTCATATTGTAACAGAAAGAGGGGAATTGCTGAAGCAATGAGTGGGAGATGAATAACTCTGTTTTGAGCACAAGTGGAGGGCACCTTAGTGAGTAGTGTCATGGAAAACACAGTCATAGTAATACGACAGAAACTAGAGATTACAGGCATAGTTGAACGTAAGTGGATAGAAGTAGTGGTACAAGCTCATCAGAGTTCTCAGCCAGCCACTTCTATAGTTTCAGTGAAGTTATTGCCTGATTATATTTTTATGTGTTAAGTTCACTTTTATTTTTAAAAAACTTCCCATCTTAACAAAATTTTCAAAATTTTTATCATAAAATCATATTTGAAATTTCTCTTAACTTCTTACTTTGTTTTGTTACTGTATTATCACCATTTAAAATATATATGTTTATATTTTTATATTTATTACAATATTTAGAAATTGCCTATCAGTGGCATTTTAAGATGAGCCAGTAGAACATGATTTTTTTTTCCTAGAGTAATTTTTTTAAGTTTTATTTTAAATTATAGTTAGGTAACATATAGTGTAATATTACATTCAGGAGTAGAATTTAGAGATTCATCACTCACATATAACATTCAGTGCTCATGATAACAAGTGCCCTCACTAATACCCATCACTCATTTAGTTCATCACACACCCTTCTCCCCTCCAGCAATCCTCAGTTTGTTCTCTATAGTTAGTGTTAAGTGTCTTTTATGGTTTGCTTCCCTCCCTCTTACTTTTTCCCCCCTTCTTCTACTTTCTTCTGTTTTGTTTCTTAAATTCCAGATATAAGTGAAATCATGTGATAGTTGTCTTAATCTACTGACTTATTTCACTTAGCATCATACCTTCTAGCTCCATTCATGTCATTGCAAATGGCAAGATTTCATTCTTTTTGATGGATGAGTAATATATATATACCTACCACCTCTTCTTTATCCATTTATCAATCAATGGACGTTTGGACTCTTTCCATAATTTGGCTATTATTTGATAATGCTGTTATAAACATTGGGGTGTTTATGCCCTTTTGAATCAATATTTTTTTATCTTTCGGGTAAATACCTAGGATTGCAATTGCTGGATCAAAGAGTAGTCCTATTTTTAACTTTTTGAGGAACCTCCACACATACTGTTTTCCAGAGTGCCTGCACCAGTTTGCATCCCCACCAACAGTGTGAGAGGGCTCCACTTTCTCTGCATCCTCATCAACATCTGTTGTTTCCTGACTTGTTCATTTTAGACATTCTGATTGTGTGAGGTGGTATCTCATTGTGGTTTTGATTTGAATTTCCCTGATGATAAATGATATTGAACATCTTTTCAGGTGTCTATTGGCCATCTGGATGTCTTCTTTGGAAGAATGTCTATTCATATCTTCTGCCCGTTTCTTAACTGGACTTTTTGTTTTGCTTTGTTTTTTTGGATGTTGAGTTTGATTAGGTCTTAATAGCTTTTGGATACTAACCCTTTATCAGATATGTCATTTGAAGATGTCTTCTCCCATTCCGTAGGTTGCATTTTAATTTTGATTGTTTCCTGCACTGTGCAGAAGCTTTTTTATCTTGATGAAGTCCCAATAGTTCATTTTTGTTTTTGTTTCCCTTGTCTCCGAATACATGTCTAGTAAGAATTGTTACAGCCAATGTCAAAGAGGTTGCTTCCAGTATTTTCCTGTAGGATTTCAATGTTTTTCTGTCTCACATTTAAGTATTTCATCCATTTTGAATTTATTTTTGTGCATGGTGTAACAAAGTAGTCCAGTTTCATCCTTCTGCATGTTGCTATCCAGTTTTCCCAACACCATTTGTTGAAGAGACTGTCTTTTTTCCACTGAATATCCTTTCCTGCTTTGCTGAGGATTAGTTGACCATATAGTTGCGGGTCCATTTCTGAGTAGAAGGTGATTTTAAACCAAGTGTTTTAAGTTTCCAGATTACTGAATAGTTTCACATGTGGCCACAAAATAAAATATTAACAGACATGGGTTCATTTTTTTTGTCCTTTGACTCATTGCTCCTAGAAGATAGAGATTATTCTTCAGCTAGACATAAAAGTTGAAAAAAGAATTTAAACAGCTTATTAGATAACCTTAACAGTCCTCGGGCTTTCTCTCCACAGGAGGTCTTATTTCAAAATTTCACCATTTACCACACTCACTTTTGTTTTGAGGATTTTTATTTTGAGAAACAACCTTATTCTACAATATGCCAAAATCCAACTATACCATAAGAATAGTCACATAAGAAAAGTCACAGGAAGTCCTTTAGTCTCCTCTTTTGATGTTACTTTTGTCCCACCCACTTACCTAACTGGCATTCACTTCTACTCTGCAGATGGTGGTGACATTATAAGTACATCTAGTCAGTGCTTTGGAAGCCAACAGTCAGAAGTCCTTGTCATGAATTAAGAAGTCAGCCTGTACTTAACATACAGTATTAATACCTATGTGGCCCTGCCTTCACTGTAAGTCATTACACAGCATGAATGATCAGTTCTGGGCGTCACATCACAAATAAAGGGAGCCTGCATCTGTCCCCCTACCAAACATGTTCTTCCCTCCATGAATACTATTTCTTTACATGCATCGGCAAAAGTATTACCAAATTTCTTCCTTGGAACAATCATCTATAACAACAACCAGAAGGCTCAGGGCAAATCAATATGATTAAACATACACGTGTGTGTACACACACACACACAGAATGTTTCTACTGTGATTTTGTTGACATTCAATTCTCCTTAGTGCAAGGTTTAACTCACTCCAGGACTGAGGGGATTTAGCTTAGAATAATAGGTTCAGAGTCCTATTACAAGAAACATGTTCAAAATATACCTAACAATAATAAACAATTAACCATGAATGTCTTATTTATGTCAAGGTTTAGAAATAGTGCTTGAATATGATGTAGATTGCTCTTTTCAATTGTAATTAATTTTTCTGTTGACTCTCTGGGCTTCTTCTTCACAATGGAGCTTTGAAACAGAAAGGCACTTGCAGGCAAGCGTGTTTGTCCAGCTGTGCTGTAATTGTCTTAAGTGTGAGCTGATGGAAGAAAACCAAACAATAAAACACTTTGTCTTCAATCCAGACATTGAAATGAGATTAGCCA
This sequence comes from Enhydra lutris kenyoni, assembly GCF_002288905.1. Taxonomy (NCBI): domain Eukaryota; kingdom Metazoa; phylum Chordata; class Mammalia; order Carnivora; family Mustelidae; genus Enhydra; species Enhydra lutris. The sequence continues at coordinate 14,850,608 of NW_019154086.1, forward strand.
AAGCAGAAATGACACTGGGAATAAAAACATAACCCGTTCCAAACTGAGTGAGTAGGCTATTTCTGTCTTCACAAAACACAGTGAGGTGGACTCTGGTAGCTATAGGTTAAAGCCTAAAATAAAATTTAGAAAGAATTTTAAATTACTGCAACTTTATTCCTTCTATGGTCTTGGTTTTCATGTTTACTATTCCTATATTTTATTATTTAAATGGAAAAAAAACAGGGGTATTCTTTAGATGAAAAATATTTTATTCTTTAGATGAAAAATGATTACAAAGTTTATATTAAATGTGGTAGTCAATTAACTGAGCTCATTCAAGGATATATTTTCTTTTTTTTTTAAGATTTTATTTATTTATTTATTTGACAGAGATCACAAGTAGGCAGAGAGGCAGGCAGAGAGAGAGAGGAAGGGAAGCAGGCTCCCCGCTGAGCAGAGAGCCTGATGCGGGGCTCGATCCCAGGACCCTGGGATCATGACCTGAGCTGAAGGCAGAGGCTTTAACACACTGAGCCACCCAGACGCCCCAAGGGATATATTTTCAAAAGTTGTAGCTATTTTGCGTAGACCATACAACTCAAATAACTGCCACCTGACACCTCCAAATACTCTTTAGGTGTTATCTTCCTAAAATACCGTGTATTAAAATCACCTTGGAAGTTTAAATACAAAACAAAAAAAAGCTCTAGATCTTGTCTTCACTCCTAAATATTCTGATTTAATTGGTCTGCCATGGAGCTTAGATATCAGTATTTTTAAACCTCCCCCATCAGCCCAGATGATTCTGATGGACAGCATAAATTAAGGGTCACTGCTAGTATATTTGGATAGAGTCCATTTCTAAATACATCCATATCTCAACTATTCTCTATATTGCTCTAAACTATGGGGCCTCTGCTTACCTAGTTGGAGGTTGTTTTAAATTTCAAGGTTGCCACCTTGAGTTACCAAGCTTTCCTCAGCAGAGGACAGTGATATGTAGTAATATCATTTTCTATATCCTTTAGTTCCTGAAAACAAAGCAGGATTTTTTTTTTTAACTATCCAAAGGGAATTGTGCTACAAATAATTTTTTTTTTTAAATGTGGTCTGTTTCTACAGGGAAAAAAGAACTGTAAACTATTCAGACAGGATATATTTATGGACAAATTTGAATTCCAAATCTTGCTTTCATGTGATAATTCCATCCCCTTTCTCTACTAAATACAATAGCCCTTTTCAAACCTCAAGAACATAAATATCTGCCCTCTTTTGATACCTGAATTCTCATCATTAGTTTCCTCATATGATCCATCCTACCACCTTTGTCTCAGGCACTCCATAAGATATAATATTCTTCAGAAACATAATGCTTCATAACTAAATAATTCCTGAATATAATCACAAGTAATGGTGACAGAGGATTAGCTGAGTAACAGAGACCCAGCATATAGTTGCTTAAATGGTATAATTTTTTTCCTCCTAAAAATATACAGATATATGAGAACTACAAGGTCTCTGGGACCCAAACCACTTGTGGCTTTCTATTCTCTATCCTTAGGGTACAATTACTATAATGGGACAGAGTAGCATGGGTGGGGAAAGAGAGACAGGCTAGCTAATTTGCAGAAAATTATGGATATGGATATGATTAATAGAACATAGGATTTTTAAGAGGAAAATAGGTGAACATCAACAAGGATATTGGATTATCAAAATTCTAAGGGCACCCATTCCAACAGAAATTTATAAGACATTTCTCAGTTTCTTGACCTGATATGGCTCTGTGACTCAGAAACCACTATCTGAAGAAAAGGCAGAGTCCCATTGAGGAAAGACTATAATATCACAACAGGGTATATAGTAATAATGTTTGTAGACCTTCTTCAAAAAGACCTATGACAATTTATACAAATAATTATATAATAGGAGTCAAGAACTGATATACACAAGAATTAAGTTGACAATTCCTAGATTTGAGGCATCTGTATGACCCTCTCCTATCACCATTAGAGTGTGGGTGAATGGCATATAGGTAATAATTGGAGTCCTGACCCTGGCCTGACTCTAAGTGAGTGCACTGTATCTGTGAACTCACATGTTGGTCATTTTCATGGTCTTCTAATGTAAAATTCAATGGATAAACTTGGTAGGTGAGAGAACTCCTGCAATGGTTTGTTAACCCTTAAGAGCTGTTGTAGTGTGGTGAGCCAAGAAGAAGCACCTGAACCTGTCCCTCCCTCTGGCCAATATACAAAGCAATATCAACCTTGAAGGAAATAGCCAAGATTAGTTCCATCCTTAATTATCTAAAGGATACAAGAAATTGGTCCCCATCATGTGCCTGTTTAACTCATGCTCTAACACCTACAAAAAAAGATGGATCCTGCCCAATTAACACTGAACTACCAAAATAGTAGCCCCAGTTGTAGCTGCTATGCCAAATATGGTATTTTTTTTAAAGAATTTATTTATTTATTTGACAGAGAGCGATCACAAGTAGGCAGAAAGGCAGGCAGAGAGCGGGGAGGTGGGGTGGGGGGAGGGGGCGGGGCGGAGCACACTCCCTGCTGAGCAGAGAGCCTGATATGGGGTTTGATCCCAGGACCCTGAGCCATGACCCGAGCTGAAGGCAGAGGCTTAACCCACTGAGCCACCCTGGTGCCACCAAATATGGTATTTTGTGAGAGAAGATTAATTCAACATCAAGCATGTAGTCATGATAAGGTCAAAACATTTTTTTTTTCACACATTTCAAGAGAATTTATCAAAAGCAGTTCACATTTATGTGGGACAAAAAGAAAATATGTTTAATATCATGCTCTAAAGCTGAATTACTTCTTTTGCCTTAATAAACTCAGAAGGGGTCTGGACCATCTAGATGTTTCACAGAAGATAAAATTGTTCCACTGTTTTGAAGACATCAAGTTAATTAAACCAGATGAATGAGAAGTGGCAAGTATATTGGAGGCCTCAATAAAACACATATGTTCTAGAAGTCAGAGATAAAACCTACAATGTTTCAAGGGCCTGAAGTTTTTAAGAATCTAGAGGCCTCCAAAATAAAGGACAAAATTATTGCAACTCACATTTTCCTCTCCTAAGAAGGAAGCAAAAACACTTGGGAGGTCTCTTCAGGTTCTGGAGGTAGCGTAGTTCATACTTCAGTGTACGAAAATACTGTTCTGATTTATTTACTAGTGGCATAAAGCACTTCTAAATTTAGGTTGGGGTCTCAAGAGGAAAAGACTCTTTAACTTGTTTCAGGTTGCAATGTAAACAATTTTGATTCATGGGATTTCTTCATAATACTGTGTCAATTCCTATAATAAATAAATATCTATATAGATTTATAGATATCTCTTATTGGTTCTGTTTCTCTGGAGAACCCTGACTAACACTGTACTACGGTAGCGTTTCTTTTTCTTTTTTCTTTTTTTTTTTTAGAATTTATTTATTTGACAGAGAGAGATCATAAGTAGGCAGAGAGGCAGGCAGAGAGAGAGAGGGAAGCAGGCTCCCCGCTGAGCAGAGAGCCGGATGCGGGGCTCAATCCCAGAACCCTGAGATCATGACCCGAGCCGAAGGCAGAGGCTTAAACCACTGAGCCACCCAGGTGCCCCTACAGTAGTGTTTCTTAATCTGAGCTCAATCAACTTGTCAGACTTTGTTGTGGGATTGTCCTGTGCACTGTAGGATATTTAGTAGCATACTTAATCTGTATCCATTGGAGGCCAGGAGCTTACTCCCATCCACAGTCATGAAAATGATACATGTCTCCAGACATGGCCAAGTGTCTTCTGGAGGGCAAAATTTTTCCTGGTTGAGAACCATAGCTCTAGAGTTATCTGAAAGTGGGAAAAGCACTTTGTGTATTGCAAAATAGACTGACAGGAACTGGCACAAAGTTGTGCCATCTACAGCAAAGATATACACCATTCAAAATGTCCTGGTATGTGGTGCTGGATGACCCTAGTGAAGGTAAAGAATTTGGTCATAAAACATTGACAAACCATGCAGCCAAAACTTCCGCTGTAAGCTGGGTCTGTCAGATCCACAAAGTCATAGGATACATCTAGGATCAGATACATATAGGTTCAAAGAATATAAATACACTGCAAAATTCTATATTCTAAACCCTATGTCATCCAGCACTGTTATTTTGTGCCTCTCCCTCAATTAATCCTTATGACCATAAGGGGAATTTCTTACACCTATCTGAAGGAAGAGGAAAACCTGAGTTTGGTTCATGAACTAGTAGGTTAGGTAAGTGAGTAGAAGCTGAGAATGAATGGTTGTACTTACAGTCCTTTTTAGGGATAGAACTGAATAGGTCTGTGTCATATTTGACATAGTTGCTAAGGTAATTTAACTGAGGAAAAATGTTTTCTCAATGGTTATTTTGGAAATAGTAGCCATTTGGATAAAAATGAACCTCAGCCCTTTCTTCATAACACACACAAATTAACTTAAGATGGATCATAAACTTAAACATAAAAGCTAAAACTATAAAATATCTTAAAGAAAATCTTGAAGATTTAGAAAAGCCTAAGATAAAAATATGTTAAAATAAAGAAAATACAAAAATTAGGGGCACCTGGGTGGTTCAGTGGGTTAAACCCTCTGCCTTTGGCTCAGGTCATGATCCCAGGGTCCTGGGATCGAGCCCCGCATCAGGCTCTCTGCTCAGCGGGGAGCCTGCTTCCTGCTCTCTCTCTCTGCCTGCCTCTCTGCCTACTGTGATCTCTGTCTGTCAAATAAATAAATAAAATCTTAAAAAAAAAAAAGAAAATACAAAAAATAATCTTTGTAACCTTGAAATAAACACAGATGTCTTAGGTATAAATCATAAAAGAAAATTAGATTACTTGAATATTATAAGAATTAAGAACATCTGTCCTTCAAAACATTTTATTAATAAAATGAAAAGACAGCCGCATATTAAGACATATATTTGCAGTAGTTACATCTGACAAAGAATCCGGTATCTGAGTATATAAAGAATACCTGCAATTGATAAAAACAAAACAAATAATACAATAAAATGGGCAAAAAATTTAAACAAACATTTCAAAAAAAGAAGGTATACGAATATCCAATAAGCATGTAAATTATGTTCAGTGTAATTTTTCATTAGAAAATAACAAATTTAAATAGTTATCAAAACATATCAGAATGGCTCAAATTAAAAGGCTGATGATTTAAGTGTTGATTAGGATGTGGAACATTTAGAATTAACTATCTTATATTGTTGAGGGGGATGTAAGATGGTAAAAACAAGCTAGTAGCCAAAACTATAAATCCTCATAAACATAGATGAAATAAAATCCATAACAAAATATCAGTAAGTCAAATCTCTAAAAAGGGTAATTAATATATTAACAATCAGGTAATTGTGGTCACATTACCTGATTTCAAAATATGTCCTAGAGCTACCATAGTAGGATACCGTGTTTTTTGTGGAGGGATTGGATAGACATTCAGACCAAAGGAGAATAGAATTCAGAAGTATCCACACTATCCTGATCAACTGATCTTAACAAAGTTGCAAAGGTAAAGAAGAAAGACTAGTCTTTTAAACAAAAGAGTAAACCTTTTAAACAAAGGTTATTGAAACAATTGGTTGTCTACATGCAAAACAAGAAAACAAATGAACAAAACAAAACAACAACAACAAAACACTTCACATAACACTTTATACAAAAATTAACTCAAAATGGATAATCCATCTAATGTTAAATATAAAAATATAAAATTTCAAGAAAATATATACATGCAAAAATTACACAGATCTTATTTCCTTGTTTTTCCTTCCCTGAGTGTTTCATTATGTATTTGCAATGTCTGTTTTATTAGTTGATGAGTTTCTTGAGAGTAAGAAAACTTCATGTATGCTTCTCTCATCTTCCATTGTTTGCTTTGTATAATCCCACACTCATACTGATGACCAATAAGTATACTTTATTTGACACATTAATTTACCTTACAAAGTATGATTCTCCCAAAAACATTCCACATTTCTTTTTATAGATTCCTTTCAATCACTAATATTATTAAGTGCAAAGAAGAGATTAGCAACCATTTAGCAAGAGAGCAGAAGGTAGAAGTTAGGTGTTAGTGAAGAATAATTTTAGCTCACAGTGTGAGTGTTAATTGAATGTTATTGCTAATACTACAGCTATAACAGTATAGTCACTTGTTAAATGTAGAAACAAAGTGATTGTGGAAGTCAAAACAGTGAAATAAAACAGGCAGGTAATGGAAGGTCTTGTTAGCACACCATCATATTTTCAAAGGACTCAAACTGAATGTAGTGAGCCCAAGACAATGAGGCAAAAATTTCTTGGTGTTCAAATTCACTCTTTTGAAATTTATATTCAAAGATAGTTTTAGAGGCAAAAGAAGATTGTAATTTTTAACACTGTACACATTTTTCCTTTCAAAGATAGCTTACTACTCATATCAGCTGATTTGAGTACACTGATGCTTGATTACATTTTTTTTTTTTGAGAGTGAGAAAGGCCATACAAGTGGGCAGTAGTGGGGAGGGGTAGAGCAGTAGAGGGAGTGCTCTTACATGGGGTTTGATTTCATGACCCTGAGATTATGACCTGAACTGAAATCAAGAGTTGGATGCTCAACCGACTGAGCCACCCAGGTGCTGCTGTTCTTGATTACTTTTAAAATTGTTGACTCAAAATTATTTTCTTAATGTTTGTTTTGATGGATCAGCTTATAGAGGAATACATGTAGTGTTCAGAATGTTAGTTTTTATTTGTATTAATTCCATGCTTATTGATAAAAATTAAGGCAATAATACACATCAGAAATAATGGATTCCTCCATAATACTGAAAGTGAGGTAGATGTAGAGAATTTTATCAACAGATTATGGGTCTGGAGTAGAAATCAGAAAGGTTTATTTGTTTTACAAATTCTATATAAAATGGCAGTGATTATGTGTTATTTTGGACTTCTATTTTGTCCACTCCACTGCTGTGTTTACAGTGTTCATAGTGTCTTCATACTTCAGGTAGAAGTCAGAATTAGTCAGATTTTAGAGTATGTGGAATCATGTCCATGACCTTCCAAAAAATTGCCTGCCCTGGGCCATTTGCAAGTTCAGTAAACCCTCTTAAAAGTACATCAGTGTAAAAAGCTCATTATTACTTGACACCAAAAGGTGAGGTTCTCTGTACTTGAAAGTCAGAATTGGGATATTACTAGCAATGAATACTTCTAGTGGTTGTGGATTAAAACTAAGAAATCTCTCTTTCATGCTCCATCACATTTTTTGTTCATTTTCACTTTTTCTCCACCTTGCTCCTTCTTACATCATTAGAAAATATATTTGAAATGAACATAAAAATGATTATAATACAAAATCATTAAAATAAATGTAATGCAATTGAGGGAAAATAAGAATAGGTCTATTATAAAAATGGTGGAGAACTAACAAACTATAATATGTCACAGTAACAGGAATACTAACAATATCCCTTCCCAGTCACTGCATGAGGACAAGTGTATTTTCAAAGTGATGCTTACTTGGTATAGTAATGATGCTTTACATAACTCAGTTCAGTAAGTGAAGGGGAAAGATATATGTGAAAAGGGGGAAAAGGAAGGTGGAAAAACATAATTTTCTGTGTTTTAAGCCCTCCTTTTCCATAAAACAAAATATTTATGTAATTTTTAGGACAGTCATTAGAAATTCTTTGGTAACTATAATGGCCTGGTATGCATTTGAAAGGGTATTCTTCTTTAAACATTCTTTAAGATAACTGATAAAACTAAATTTAGAAATCACTGTTTTAGAAGTTAGAATTCTATAAAAATTAGAAATAAGACAAATACTTTCAGTCTATTCCCATCTGTACATTATAAGATTCTATAAAGGGAATGAATCTGAATCTCTTAATTCCCAATCATCACTATCAGAGTGTTTTACATGTAATAATACCAAATAAATGTTGGTTTGGTTAAAATGAGGCAGACTTTTTTTGATTTTTTTGAAGTTTTGATTACTTTATTGAATACTTATTCTATTATAAATGCAAACTGAATACTATATACAGATACTTAAAAGTTGTTAAATTTTTCTTAGGGGAAGAAGTGTATTCATGATCCTTGATGTGGGTCTATCATAAAGGGAAAAAGAAGAAAAGTAAAAAAATAAATAATTTTATACATAAGAAATATTTGTGTGAGTCTATCTGAATATATGCAAATGTATATTTTCCAATTTTTTATTTGATATACCTATGATAGCAGACACTTTTAATTACCTACCCAATATCCATTCTCTCCATCATCTACAACTAACCAAATAATAAATTCTTTCATTGGCTGAAATTGTCCAGAAAGAAAAATTCACATTCACAGAATGTCTTGCTACTTGCCATCTTGCAGGCCAATTCTAACAAATAAAATGAAATCATAAGTACTATGAATGAACTAATTAAAAAGAAAATAAAGATGGATTCAGCCATTATGTCTTTTGTTCTTCTGCTTCTTGCCTCCTGGTGGAGCGGCAGCTACCTTGCATGTGTGAGGATGAAGGCACACACAAAATAGAAGGACCCTGGGTTCCTGAGGAAGCCATAGATCTAACATTCTAGACCAGTATTGTGTACCTCTGGATAAAGGAGTAGCAGGGTTTTTTTGTAACATGCAGCTGAATGCAACCTATAAAATACATTAGCCTCTTGCCCAGAAGAGATTTAGGAGCATATAGATATATAAAACTATAAGATAAGTAGTTTAAAAGCCTGAAGGAAAGTAGTATTCTTGGAAAAATGTTGGAGATACACATAAAGTTAGTTTAGGGGAGAAAGAAAAACAAATATAGGCCACAAGTTTCTATACGTTTTGCTAGAAGTTCACAAGTTTAGCTTTGAATTTTTTAGGAGTCCTTACCAAAGTGGAAATATCATCATAGACCTATGGTCAAAGGAAATCAGTTGTTTTTCCTGATATTCTGGTGTCAAATGAAATAGACTGAGAAGAGACTATGCAGAAGGGCAGGATAGGGAGAAAGCATGTAGTGTTTGGATGATAGAAGGTAATAATTATTTCTCAAAGAGAGTAACTGTAACAATGATGGCTAACCTCAGCTTCCACACTTTATGCTATACTATGTTAGGAATATTGAAACAATTCTGAAGTTATTTTGTAGTATATGAAATCTCACCCCACTCCCAAAGAGTAATTATAGGTTAAGGCATTGATATTAAATACATTCCTAAATGAAATCATGAAATCCATTTATACATTATGGTGAGAGTACAACTTCACCTGAGATAGCCATGGTCCTCATAACCAAACCTCAAAACTAACTAGTTTTTTGAGTCCTAAAATAATTTTCAGACTCCTGAAGAATAGTAAGCCTGCAAAGCTAACATAGCTTGTGCTTGAAAGCAATGGAAGTCTTTGAGGCAATGCTTATCCTATTTTAGAAAAATTTAATGACAGTGAACCAATAAAATTCAAGTCAAAAACATAAGAGTAAATGAGAATATATTTCCTTTTTCTTGAACCTTTCCACTTGGAAGCAAACATTAAGACAGATCTGGTTCTAGTGACACTCTATACTATGTGGCCCAGAGTTAGGGTGTGACTTGAAGTTCATGAAATTTATAAATATGAAGGATTTGGATTTACTATAGATGGGGAATGAATATGTACGTTTCTCAATTCTGTCTTACCAGATGTTGAATAGTGGATAGACACATTAATGAAAAATGTTATAGTCCTCTAGGAGCCTCTAACACGAACAAAAATATACTTCCTCTAGGAAGACTCCTTTGGTTCATTATAATTAAGCATTAGCTGTTGATTTTCCTCTAAGATTTCTCTTGGGAAGACACAGTTTTAGAGTCCTTTACAATTGCCTTAAAACTTGGAAATATTTATCTTTTTCCTCCCCTTTTGGTAATAGGCTTTATACCCAGCAGACATTGTCTCCTCTAAGTGGGCCATTGTTCCTCTTCCTATTCTTTCCATTTCCTTTCCTTTACTCTTCACCTCCTTTCCTTTTGTCCTCATTCTTCACTCTCATTTCTCTTTTCCTTCTTTTTTCTTTCTATATCCTTTTCTTTCCAGACAATCCCTGGGAATTTTGTAGGGTGTGAAAATAGTAATTAATGGTTTATTAATTCCAGTCCTTCTATACCTTATACCTATTGTTTTCTCACAGTCTTGAAATATATGAGTGGGTAGCTCCTCTTAACCATTTAGTTGACTGGAACAACTATTGTTCTTGTCAAGTCTTGTCAAAAAGACTTGATGACAGAAAATGATATGAAACAGGAGAATACATTTGGAAAAAAACTTGGGTGACACCCTTACCATCAGTTTCACATATAGATAGACTTAAAATACCGGAGAAAAGTTAAAGATCTCCATTCGTCCTGAATTTCAATATAGACTTGCATGATAAAAACTAAGAAAGAAATTTCTCTCCCTTTATATCCAGTTTTAACTTCTTTCTACAATTTAGCATGATGCATTGAACTAATTAAACTCACCTCAGGTCCAGTAGCTTTTCAAGATGAGAGAAACTCTATGAAAAATATGTACAGTTATTTGTATTAGGTATGTCTTTTCTTCTAAATTCACAGCTTTTGAGTTAGAACTAAGACAAGATACTTTTGTTTTTCTCTCTGCCTTAATAAGCACTCTGCACTATTTGTAGTACACAGGATTGCACTGTTATCCAATTAAGAAAGTATACAGGATGCAAGGCTTATTATTATTCTGCACATAATTGAGCCATGCATCTTCTACCTTCATCATTGTTTTATCTCCCTCAGAGATGCTCATTATCATGCGCAGTTTTTGCTTTTTGGCAGAATTGAGAATGTCCTTTGGGGGTTGAACTTCAAAGTAACTTGACATCCTCATTAACTTTTATGGCAACTAAGATATTGAGCATTCTTATACTGAAGAGTTATCTCAGATTCTTATAATTTCTTCTTTCTCCCTCCATTAATTACATACAGTCTTATACTATTATGCATCAGAAAAAAATGAGAAGAAAACCAAAAGAAATTATTGGGGTTTTGAATATATTTTTAGTGTTTCTAAGTAAAAATGGCAATTTTTTTCTCATAAACTGAGAGGTGGATGTTCTATGAAAACAAACTTTTAGAAGTTCATATAACCATTTAGTTTTGTGATTTCACAGACTTTGAAGCCTGAAGGATGTGTTAGTGATCACTGGGATTACCAATTTATTTTATAGATGAAGTTATAAGGACCTTAAAGAGAGTAAAGACTCATCAAATTTGGCAGAATAAAATTAAAGCCACAGAGCATTTTTCTAAGCCAATTGTATTAAATGCATATTAAAGAACACTAAAATGTTTTAGAATATGTGTATATAACATAGGTTGGGCAGAGACAATTGTCTAAATTTCATTTCTTCCCAGAGCAACCTCCAGATTACTGTAAACTATATATTTGAAAATGATACTTCTCTGTTTCAAATGCTTTGCTAACTCTTCATCACCTACAACAGTATTTCACAAACTTTTGTGATTATCAGAACCCCACCAGATCATTCCCCTTATTCAGCAATTAAGCACATATTGTCCTGTAATTGCTCATTGAATATGTATTTTAATTGGAAGACTGTTGTAGACGGACAATTTTTTTTTTTTTTAAATCCTGGATTGTGTTGTTGGAATATCTCTGATTAGTCTTTTCCTGCAAAAACATGCCACCCCTCTTTTGGACTGGAAATGTGTTCTAGTAAGTCCTTTTATGAGATGCTCATCAAGAGACAGAATGAATCATCCATTAAGACCAGAGGGCTACTTGGTCTCCTTGTGGTAGTGAATTAAGAAACAACTATGACTTTCAGGGGTGCCAGAGGTGGCTTTGAAATAAAACTATTGATAGACTGCTTGACTTAAGAAAAGTCATTGTAAGATAAGTTATCTTCATTAACCACTCAGTTAAAAATACTTTTTATAATTATGGATACACAAGTAAACACCAGTATCTTTCTCTTTATTAAGTCTATGGAAGGTAGAGATCCAGTTCAGAACAAGGTTGCATTTATGAAATTATAGATCTCCAGAAGGAACATAAAATAACTCAAATCCTTTGCTTTCATCCTCAAGGAACATTAAAAGAAGATAAAAAAATATAATCCATATAATATTAAAAGTCCTTTTTCTTGATTCTTTAATTCTTTAAAACCTTCTGAATATTCTCACTCCAAAAACCACAATAAATCTTTACATTATTTCACTGTTTATTTTCTAAGATAATTTCATTTTCTTGTCCAGTTTTGTCCTGACCAGAAATCCATATCATACTCATACCACACCCTCACATGATGTTAACCCAGAGAAGTTCTCGACTGCTCAACTCTGGAAGGAGTAGACTCACTCTTCCATGTTTGCAATTTTTCTCATGAGAATTAACCCCTTTTGCCTCCTTCCTTAGTCTTATTCTGCAGGAGATGAGTGTATATGATTGTAGATACTCATATGTTAATAATTTTAGAAATTATATATGCCAGTATAATTTTTAGTATTTCTAACTTTAAATGTTTATGAATAAAATACACAAAATGAAAATACACAAGAAACGAAAAAATGAAAAAAATAAACAAAAATGAAAAAATGAAATAAAAATCACCTGCAGTTCCACTACTCAATGATGAACACAATTTAATAGATCATTATGTCTTTTTTTATTTACATACAAATATATTTAGTTACACACACACACACACATACACACACTAACATACACACACTTTCAGTATATACAATCTAATAGAATTTGGATTTTATCACATATATAATATCCTATTCATAATTATTCTATTCTTAAGGAAATTTAAATTCTTCCATAAAAATGTGTATTTAAAAAATAATTGTATTGTAATTTATTATGTGAATATACCATAGTTTCTTTAACCATTCTCAGATATGTAAACATACATGTGAAAAATCCAAGTTGAAATGAACTTCAGGAGTTTCCATTTTATAGGAAGAACCATCTGATTTCAGTAGCTGAAAAGATCTACAACTACATTTGGAAAACTCTTCAGAATCTTCAAAGAACCAAATATACTTTCAACTCCAAGAGAAATGGTTTGGTGTAAAATGAAACTGGCTTGGGTCCAGTTAAACATTCTTTTTAAGTTACCTAGAAAGTAATTCAAGGTGTCATTTCCATTCTATTCATTTCCATTCCATTCAAGGTGTCATTCTTCCATTCTAATGGAAGAAAGGGAAATTTATTAATTTCTAGGTTTTAAAATAAAATTTTAAGTCAGCTTGAAACATTCTTTTTCAAGTATTGTTTTTATAATAACCAAAGGTATATGCTCATCAGAAGATATTTTAAGCTCCCTGTAATCATTCAATTACTTCATCAATCTAATGCAGACAGTACTTATTTTTCATGGTAATTTTATTCATTATTTTGCAGTCCAGACACACTAAAAAATGCATTTTTTTAAACAAATGAAATTGGAACAGCCAGTAAAAAGAGGCTGAATCTGAATTTTTAAGTAAACGCCAACTTCAGTATTCAATTTATTTATTCAATAAGAGGGCAATTGACAGGTAAAGAGAAAAATGATATGTTTTAATCAGATTCTAAATTCATAGCTTAGCCCTATGACAGAAGTTACCAAACAGTGTAGAATAATACTTTCCCTTCTCTGATCCTCTTACCAAAGAATCTTTAAAAGTTATAAACATTAACCTTTATAGTAACCTTGCAAAATTGGCACAATCCACATTTTCCAGCTAAAGAGATAAGCAACAGAGAGGTTAAAGTCACAGTGTAAAATGCAGATAGCAATTTAGAAAGCAGAGCTAAAATAAATCTTGCACTGTTTCCCTCTTGTACCTATCTGATGCTCCTCTTGAAAAAAAGAATACTACTATTATGACACCATGACAATGATGGCAATGACAAGAGTGAAGGCTACTAATATCGCTACTATGGCTGATGATGATCCTAAGAAATGGCAACAAGAACAAAAGATTATCGTGATTGGGAAAGTTTGAAGAGATTCAAAAATCTTCACCAGAACAAAGTAAAATGAATAAATCCCATTTGAAAGAAAACTTTTGTATTTTTAAAAGAAGTTTATGTCAAGATTATTATCCTTGGAGTTAAATACAGGTAAGGGAGCATGATATAAAATTGTATTGCTTTCTGAAAAGCAATCTCATTTGTTCTACCTTTACCTACTGATTAGTTATAAAAGGAAAAAATGTCCACCCTCCCTCTTTTTCAAAGCTTTGGCGGTAATGTACGGGTTGAACTACATTATTTTCATAAGAGAGGAAGACTCAAAATTCATCAGTTTCATATGACTTACCTAATAGAACTCTTGATCTATTTGCCTTCCCTACTAATCCTTTCAGACCTATCAAATCTCTCTCTGACTCCACTTGCTCCTGTCTTCTAAAATACTCTTACTTCATGTCTGAGTCAAGAGGGAGACATTTTTAACTTTTCCTGGGTTATTGCTTGTTGAAGAAAAAGCTTATTCCATGGCCTTATTCCATTAGAGTGGTAGACACATGCAATTTCATTAACCAATAACTACAATCATAGACATATTCCCAGGAGCAGAAGTTTGAAGCTCTTGGTAGATTTTGGAATTACTTCTGTTCTAGGTATGAATTCCAGCTAATTTCACAAGCACAGCAACTTTGAGCAAATGAATTAAGTTCCTTCAGCCTCAATTTTCTCACCTACAAAATCAAAATGATAATACTTGTTTTAAAGGGAAACTATGAGGTTTTAATTATATGATAGTGAAATATATATATATTATATTTACATATATAAATATAATATAATTATATTAGTGTTAAATATACATGCTATACATATATAATAAGTAAATGAACAGTGAGAGATGGGTTTTTAATTATTATAGTGGGAGTTTTTAGATAAACAAAGATAGGAGGTTAGAATAATCTGTGCAATAATGGATTAAAGTTGGAGACTTTAGGATGAACTCATGCTTAGCTTCATGTAGTTACAAATAATTATATATAGAAGTATTATAGATATATCTATAAATATAGAAGTATCTATAAATACTTCCATATATATAGAAGTATTTATAGATATATGTATATATATGTGTACCAACCCAGGTTGGTACACAAACATATTTCTTTGCTTTGGCAACTAAAGGTCCTAGAAACAGCAATGCCCTAGTAGAAATGAATATACCTAGAACCTAAGTCATGATTTCTAATAGCATTTTCCGACAAAAGTAACTATTACTCCTTGAGAAAAATGGTTTATTTTAGGACTGGAGTAGTAAATATGCAAGATAAGTCTGGAGCAGCTCCTCTGTCAGATATGACATAAATGAGTTATTGAGTGAATAAATAAATGGGGAATAAAAACAAATATCCTACGCAGAAAAATTCCAAATGATTTATATAGATACTCCAACCTCAGGTGGTTACACTCCCACTTAAATGTGGGCTGTACTTGGTGATCTCCTTCCAAGGAGTACAGTATACATAGGTTAAAAAAGAGTAACTTTACAGTGTTGAGACCTAACAAATATTTTTAGCAAGATGATAGGGGTCAACATCAAGAGTGATTTACAGGGACGCCTGGGTGGCTCAGTTGGTTGGACGACTGCCTTCGGCTCAGGTCATGATCCCGGGCTGCCGGGATCGAGTCCCACGTCGGGCTCCCAGCTCCATGGGGAGTCTGCTTCTCCCTCTGACCTTCTCCTCCTCGCTTATGCTCTCTCTCACTGTCTCTTTCTCAAATAAATAAATAAAATCTTAAAAAAAAAAAAAGAGTGACTTACATAGTAGGTACCTTAATATAATGTGATAAAGATTGCACATTACCTCTATGGTCTTTTTCTCAAAACACATAATACCAGTTTAAGAATAAAAAACAAGGGGCTCCTGGATGGCTCAGTGGGTTAAAACCTCTGCCTTTGGCTCTGGTCATGATCCCAGGATCCTGGAATTGAGCCCGCATCGAGCTCTCTGCTCAGCAGGGAGCCTGCTTCCTCCTCTCTCTCTGCCTGCCTCTCTGCCTACTTGTGATCTTTGTCTGTCAAATAAATAAATAAAATCTTAAAAAGATAAAAAAAAATCACAAACAAGAAAAACTAGACAATTTCCAGTAGAAAAACTCTCTACAAAATGCCTGACAAGCAATCCTCAAATTTGTGAAGGTCATTAAAACCAGGGAGAGTCTCAGAAATTGTGAAAACAAAGAGTAGCCTAAGTATATATGATAAAAGTAATGTTATATATTTGATAGGATCCTGGAACAGAAGAAATATAATAAAGGAAATTTTAATAAAGTGTATACTTTACTAAATAATAATGTGCAAATATTAGTTTGTTAATTGTGCCAAATGCATCATACTAATGCAGGACACTAATAGAGAAAAGTAGGTGTGCGGTATTTAGGAACTCTGTACTATCTCCACAGTGTTTCCTGTAAATATAAACATTTTCCAAAAATTAACTTTATAAAAATAAAAAACTATAATGATTAAATTAAAAATAATCTTTGAAGGAGTTAATACACTAGAAAACATGCTCATGCAAAAGAAAATGGTAAGGAAAAAACAAAGGGACAAAAAGATATGGGACATATAGAAAACAAAAAAGAAATGACAGACATAAATTCAACTATAACAATAACAAATGTAAATGTATTAAATAATCAAATCAAAAGGCAGAAACTGCCACACTTAAAAATAAAACAAGCAAGATCCAACTTGATGCTCTCCATAGGAGACATATTTATGATTAAAGATACAAATAAGATGAAAATAAAAAAATAGAAATAATTGTATCATACATATAGTGATGATTAAAGAGCTGAAGTAATATCATACAAAGACTTTAAAACAAAAAGAAATTTAGAGATAAAGAGGTGAATTTTATAATGATGTAAAGATCAGTACATTAGGATGATCTATCAAGTATATATGTATATTCATCTAATAAGAGTATTTAAAGCAACAACTGACAGAATTAAAGGGAAATACAATTTAACAATAATAGTTGGAGACTTTAATATCCTACTCTCAAAAATAGAAAAAAACCCCAACTAGATAGAAGATCAATGAGGAAATAAAATTCTTGAAAACATAATCATATCAAAAAATGGGCAGAAGATATGAACAGACACTTCTCCATTGAATTACTCTATTAATAAAGTAGGCTTTACAAATATCTATAGAATACTCCATCCAACAGTGGCTGTATATTCTTCTCTAGTACACATGGAATATTCTCTAGGATAGGCCACATTCTAGGCTATAACACAAGTCTATATTTAATAAGATTGGAAACACACAAAGTTTGTTCTTCAAAACAAATGGAATTACATTAGAAATTAATAAGAAAAATAAATTAAAAAATCCATAAATATGTGGATATTAAGTAACATTGTATTAAATAACCAACAAAACCAAAGATCGTACCACAAGTGAAATTAGTAAATATTTTGAGATAAATGGAAATGACACACCATTTGACACCATGTCAAAAAACATGATACACCAAAACTTATGAGATGTAATGAAAGTAATACTCAGAGGGAAATGGATAGCCATAAATACTCATATTAAAAGAAGAAATATCTAAAACCAATAACTTAAAATTCCACCTTAAGACACTGGAAAAATAAGACAAACCTTAGACCAAAACAAGCAAAAGTAAGAGAAAAATAAAGAGTAGAGCAGAAATATGTATTTAAAATAAAATAGAACAAATAAAATAAAAATAGAACAAATAAAGTAAAATAGAACAAATAAAGGAAACCAAAAGTTGTTTCTTTGAAAAAAGTAGCGTAATTGACAAAACCTTAAGCTATAATTAGAACAGAGAATGAGAGAGAGAGAGCATGTGAGCTAGTTTTAATTACCAAATTAAGAATAAAAGAGGGGTGAAATGAAAGTCACTACCAAACTTACAAAAAGAAAAAACATTACAAGGAATGTTATAAAATATTATATACTAAAAAATTAGATAGCTTAGATGAAAGACATAAATTCCTGGAAAAATACAAACTACTCAAACTGACTCTAGAAGAAATAGAAAATCAAAATAAATATTGAATAAGAAAGGAGATGTAATTCATGATTTAAAATGTCTTACTAAGAAAAGCCCAGACACAGATGGTTTCAAGATGAATGTTATCAAAAAGTTAAAGAATTCACACAAATCCTTTACCAATTTTTCCCAAGAAATAGAAAAGAACAGTGCCTTATGCCTTACTTACTATATTAGTCCAGTCTCACCTTGATTTCTAAATCAGACAAAGACCGAATGAGAAAAATGCAGACCAATATCCCTTATGAATATAAAGGTGAAAATCCTCAATAAAATACTATAAACCCAAATCTATAAACATGTAAAAAGATTTACATACCATGATCAAGTAGGATTTATCTTAAGAATGCAAGTTTCGTTTAACATCCAAAAATCAATTGGCGTAATACACCATAGAAATAGAATAAAAGATAGCAACAACATGATCATATCTATAGATACATAGAAAGCATGACAAATTCCAAAACCTTTCATAATAAAAAGAGAAACACTTAACATACTAGAAATAGAAGAGAAATTCTTCAACTCTATAAAGGACATTAATAACATCAACAACAAAAAAAACCTAACAGCTAACACCACAGCATTTAATGATTATAGATTGGATGCTTTCCTCCTAGGAACAAAACAAGAATTTCTGCTCTTGCTATTTCTATTCAACATTATAGCCGAGTTTTACCCTGAGAAATTTTCCAAGGAAAATAAGTTAAAGCCATCCATATTGGAAAAGAAGTAAAATAATTTCTCTAGAGATGGCATGAGGCATAGGAATATGATGGCATATATATATGCCACTATATATATATGTATATATATATGCCACATATATATATATATATATATATAATTCTGAGCAATCCACTAAAAAAAAACCTGTTAGAACTAATAAATGTAAAAAAAAAAAACCCTAATAAATGTGTCCCATATGATTGCTGTATACAAGTCAAATATTCAAAAATCAATTGTATTTCTATACATTTTTTAAAAGATTTTATTTATTTATTTGACAGACAGAGATCACAAGTAGGCAGAGAGGCAGGCAGAGAGAGGTGGGGAGGCAGGCTCCCTGCTGAGAGAGAGCCCAATGTGGGGCTCAATCCCAGGACCTTGGGATCATGAGCTGAGCTGAAGGCAGAGACTTTAACCCACTGAGCCATCCAGGCACCCCTGTATTTCTATACATTATCAATTAAAAAATCGGAAAATAAAATTAAGGAAATGATTAAATTTATAATAAAAGAATAAAAACATTAGAAATGTAATAAAGAAGTGTAAGACTTATACAATAGAGCTACAAAATATTTTTTAAAAAATTTATTTAGAGAGGGATGCCTGGGTGGCTCAGTGCGTTAAAGCCTCTTCCTTAAGCTCAGGTCATGATCCCAGGGTCCTGGAATGGAGCCCCGCATCAGGCTCTCTGCTCAGCGGGAAGCCTGCTTCCATTCCTCTCTCTCTACCTGCCTCTCTGCCTACTTGTGATCTCTGCCTGTCAAATAAATAAATAAAATCTTTTAAAAAAATTTATTTAGAGAGACAGAGAGTGGGGTGAGGAGCAGAAGAAAAAGGAGAAAGAATCTTAAGCAGACTCCATGCAGAGTGGAGCCCAACACAGAGCTCAATCTCACAACCCTAAGATCACAACCTGAGCCAAAACCAAAAGTTGGATGCTCAACCCCCTATGAAACCCAGGCACCCCAAAATATTGTTGAAAGAAATTAAATAAGAACCAAGTAAACAGAAAGATATTCCATGTTCATAAATTAAAAGACACTTTTGTTTTGATGATAATATTCCCTTCATTTATTTATAGATTCATTGCAGTTCTTATCAAATTACCCTCTAGCTAGTGTGAAGGAATTGACCACCAGATTTGAAAATTCATATGTAAATGTAAGGCACCCAGAATAACAAAAACAATTTTGAAATAGAGCAAATGTGAAGGACTCACACTTCTGCATTTCAAAACTTAATACAAAGATAGAATAATGAAGACTATGTGGCACTAGCATGAGGATGGATATCAAAGTCAATGGAAAAGAACTGAGAGTCCATGAAATCAATAGAATAGAATTGAAAAAAATCCCATATGATTATGATTAATTTCTTTTTAAGGATACCAAGGTAATTCAGTGAAGGAAAGAACAGTCTTTTCAACAGCTGATGCTGGGACAACTGGAAATCCATATACAAAAGAACGAAGTTGGACCCCTATATCACCTCATATATAAAAATTAACTCAAAATGGATCAAAGACCTAAGTATAAGGTCTAAAACTATAAAACAAAGGAATTAATCTTTGTAGCCTTGGATTAGCAATGAATGATTTCTTAGATATAATGCCAAAACTATAAGCCAGAAAAGAAAAAAATAGTTAAATTAGACTTCATCAAAATTAAAACTTTTTCCATGCTGGATCTTACTTAAAAAAAAAAAAAAAAGGGCCACCTGGGTGACTCAGTTTGTTAAGCATATGACTTTGGCTCAAGTCATGATATGAGAATCCTGGGATCAAGCACAGAATTGGGCTCCCAGCTCAGCAGGGAGGCAGCTTGTCCCTCTGCCTCTCCCCTGTTCATGCTCTCTTTCTTTCTATCTCTCAAATAAATAAATACAGTCTTTAAAAAAAAATGTGTTTCAAAGACACTACCCCAAAGATATAGATGTGGTGAAAAGAAGGGCCGTATGCATGTCAGTGTTCATAGCAGCAACATCCACAATAGCCAAACTGTGGGAGGAACTGAGATGCCCTTCAACAGGTGGATGGATAAAGAGGATGTGGTCCATATATACAATGGAATATTACTCAGCCATCAGAAAGGATGAATCCCCAACTTTTGCATAAACATGGATGGGACTGGAGGAGATTATGCTAAATAAAATAAGTCAAGCAGAGAAAGTCAATTATCATATGGTTTCATTTATTCATGGAACATAAGGAATAGCATGGAGGGCATTAGAAGAAGGAAGGGAAAAAAGAAAGGGGAGAGATAGGAGTGGGAAATGAACCATGAGAGACTATGGACTCCAGGAAACAAACTGAGGGCTTTAGAAGGGAGGGAGGTAGGGGAATGGGTGAGCCTGGTGAGGGGTTCAAGGAGGGCACAGATTGCATGGAGCACTGGGTTTTATACACAAACAATGAATCATGGAACACTACATCAAAAACTAATGATGTACTGTATGGTGACTAACATAGCATAATAATAATAATAAAAGAAAAGAACATGAATGAGAAAGTAAAATAAAGGCTCACCTGTTTCCAAATTATGTATCTAATAAGTATTTACTATCCAGAAAATGTAAACAGCTGTTAGAACCTACCAATAAAAAGACAAGTACCCCAATTAAAAATGGGCAAAGAATCTGAACAGACATTTCTCCAAACATGGTCTCAAATGGCTAATATGCACAGGAGAAGAAGATTATCAACATCATCATTGATTAGGGAAATTCAAATGAAGACCACATTGATATGCCACTTTATACCTTCTAGGGTGCTTATACTCAAAATGGTAAATAATAAAACATGTTGGCAAGAATATGGAGAAATTTGAACCTTCATACATTAGTTATGGGAATGTAAAATGTTACAGTCACATGGAAAACAATTTAATAGTTCTTCAAAATATTAAATATAGAATTACCATATGGTACAATTTGATTCCTAGGTATATATTCAAATGAAATGAAAACATATATCGACACAAAAATGTGTGTGTGAATGTTCATAGCATTATTGTGCACATTTGGTAAGAGAGAAGACAACCCAATGTCCAAAACCTAATGAGTGGATGAATAAGATGTGGAATATTCATACAAAGGAATACTATAAAAAAAAAAAAAACAATAAAATCTAATGCTATGACACAGATGAACTTTGAAAACATTATTGTGAATTAAAGAAACCAGTTGTAAAATGCCACATATTGTATGATTCCTTTTCTATAAAACGGCCAAAATAGGCAAACTTACATAGACAGGAAATAGATCAGTGGTTGTCTAGAGCAGGGGATGGGAAGAACGGTGATAAACTGCTAAATGTGGATATAGTTTGTTTTGGAGGTGACTAAATTATTCTAAAATTAGATTGTTGTGATCATTGCACAATGTGAATATACTAAAAACCACTTAATCATATACTTTGAGTGGATGAATCATATGGTAAATTATATCTCAATAAAGCCATCTCAAAAATTACTGATTTAAGGTAAAAGCAGAGTTTAATAACTTTTCTCTGAATTGCCACTCTCCTTGCTTTCCACACTCAATATACTTGAAAGTGTGGCTTAACTTCTCATGAATGTCAGGGAGTCAGAAATGACAGAAGAAAAGCCACATACAAATAAGATAGACTCTCTAAACACCGAAGTCCTAAGGTGTTCCCAGTTTGATAAAAACAGTATTTACTTTTAGCAATATATTCCACACCAGCTTCATGGTATGACAGAATAGCAAAGCCAGACCCCTGATTTCCTTTGACTCTATAGGATTCATTCTGACCATGGCTATGCACCAATTTATGTGGCTGATAATAAATCCCACCCTGCCTTAGTTATGTCAGTTAGGCTTTACTGTGCTCCTAACTTGAGCCTCTAGGACATACTCTTTATTTTCCTCTTTGCATGACATTACATATGTCAGGGAGCCTCAGCTTTGCCTCCTCTGCTTGCTTTATTATATTAACATGATTTCCTAAGCTTTTCTGCTGCTTAAGTACATAGAGATGGAAATAATAATCCTTTTTCCATTTTATGGTTTTGTTAAATCTGTGACTAAGGAAATTTAGAAATTCAGTCAATTCAGTTTAAAATGTATTCAAACCAGCTGTTTGGTCAATTAAATGACCTAATGTTTTAGTGATACACAAACAGAGCCTAAGTGTGTTGAAACACTAAATATAAGCATTATAAATCAGAATCATTTTCCCCCAAGTGGTACCTTAGCATTTTCTAACTCTTATATGGTTTTGCTGACCACAAAATTTATTCTTTGTATAATGTTGTTTAATGTTTATGTAGTTGTGCTAGTTGGATTTGCTTTGAGCTCCACAACCATTAAACGTGGTATATTTCTTAGCTATGTTTAGAAAGACCTAATGTTTGTAGTGCAAGGCCTGATTGCCAATATGTTTGCATGTGATGTGACTTCTTTATAAGTAATTACTTGTTTTTATTTCTGTGCATCTTCAGGGATTGGATGCTGATGTTGGTCACTGAAGATTAGTTGAGACCAGTGTAGGTTTAAGCAACTTAATTATAATTATCAAAATATTTCTAAAAGTAAGGTCAACTGGTTCATTAATTTTCAAATGCATCTTCTTGCATTAGATAGATTTAATTACTTCTATTGTGACTTAATTTTTGAAGTATAAGAAATCTTGAATGCTTCAGAGCTTCTTGCCCATTGTTTCTAGTTTTGAAAATTACTGTTATTCATACTAAATCATTTTTATTCACTAAATAGTACTTGGAAAATTTAAAAAGGATAAAGTTCAGAAGAAACAAGTAAAATTACAATATCATCCTTACCATCAGCCTATAGTTGGAATTTCTCCTTATTATAATCACCTAAAATCCCCTGATCACTGCTTCTAATTCCTTGAACATTTTAGCATCTTATTTACTATTATTCTAATACCATTTTTATCTAATTCTTAGTAATTTCAATATCAATGTACTTTATCTTCTCCCAGTAGTTTTTGACTACCTCCTGGTTTCTTGATCTCCTCTTCATCTGATTTTATTTTCATGTGTCCTCAGTTTTCACTGCTATGGACAAACTACAGGTACTGTCAATATCAACCTCTCCCATCATCTCAATTTCAATATTCCACCATTTGAATACAATTCCCTATCTTTCCAGTTTAGTCCCTCCTCTACAATTACTACAATTCTTTGACTCCACTAGGTTCTACAGAAAACTGCCTTTGTTTCTACCTGGTTATAACTATTCCTCACTCCTTTATATTCTCCGATTTCTTTCTATCCAACATGGTATCCGTAGTCCATTACTAGATTGATTTTCTTGCATGCACTTTCATCTCTCTTTGTTCCTCTTTCCTGATATAATTCCTTAGTAAGAACCCAAGCATGGTTCAAAACAATTATCTGCCTATCAAAAAGCATCTACATCTTGGCAGCTGACTTGGGTGGGGGAAAACACAAAACTATACTGATCCTATGTTTTTTAAAAATATACAAATTACCACGGCATTTAATGCTACCTAGATTTCTTCTGAATTTCTCTTGTTTAAAAATGCTCCCTGTCTCAAAGAAAACTCTTTCACACACTTCTCTCACACCTCTGACACTCCTCCTTTCATCTCACTATGACCCTGCTATCTGATTCACTAAGAAAATAAAAACCTGCATGAGGATCACAGTAGATTTATTCTAGGGATATAAAGATGTCTCAACATCTGTGAGTCAACAAATATGATGCCAAATAAGATGAAAACCACATGACATCTCAAAACATATAGAGGAAACATTTGACAAACTCAACATCTTTTTATGATCAAAATTCTCAACAAACTGGGTATAGAAGGAACATACTTTGATATAACAAAAGCCATATATGACAAGCCCAAAGCTAACATGGCAAATGGCAAAAAGTTGAAAGCTTTTCATCTTAGATCAGGACCAAGACAAGGATGCCTGCTCTCATTGCTTTTATTCAGCATAGCATTGGAAGTCTTAGAGCAATTAGGCAACAAAAAAGACAAAGACTTCTAAATAAGACATCCAAATCCAAAAGTATATGCATACACACACAAAATTTGTGTGTATACATATACTCTCTCTCTCTAGAGAGTGGGAGAGTCCATGAAAAAACTTCTAGGACTAATAAATAACTTCAATAAAATTGTAAGTTATGAAACCAACATAGAAAAATTAGTTGCATTTCTATACACCAACAATGAACTATCATAGAAATTAAGAAAATAATTCCATTTACAATAGGATTAAAAAGAATAAAATACACAGGAATGAATTTAACCAAATAGTGAAAGATCTGTACACTGAAAACTATAAAACAGTAATGAAATAAATTGGAGACACAAGAGAAAAGATATCCTGTGTTCATGGATTGGAAGAATAACTATTTTTAAAATATCCATGCTACCTAAAACAGTCTACCGATTCAATGTAAGCCCTATCAAAATTCCACTGACATTTTTCATAGAATAGAAAAAACCATCCTAAAATTTGTATGGAACCACAAATGTCCCTGAATAGCCAAAGCACTCTTGAGAAAGAACAAAGCTAGATGCATCACACTCCCTGATTTCAAAACATATTACAAAGCTATAGTAATCAAAACAGTAAGCAGAGGTGGTTACAAGGGACACACACTAAAAAACAAAACAAACAGTAAGGTACGGCCTTAAAACAGACACACAGAACAATGAAACAGGACAGAGATCCCAGGAATAAATTTATATATATATGGTCAATTAATTTTTGAGGAAGGAGCTAAAAATATGCAGTGAGGAAAGGATACTCTCTTTAAAAAATGATGAGAAAACTGGGTATCCATATGCAAAAGAATGATATTAGACCCCTATCTTACACCATACACAAAATCAACTCAAATTTTTTTAAAGACTTGAATGAAAGAACTAAAGCCATAAAAATCCTACAAGAAAACATAGAGAGTAAACTCTTTGACATTGAGCTTAACTATACACACAGACACACACACACACACACACACACACACACACACTCTTATTTATTTATTTATTTATTGCTTCTAACAATAAGAACAAAAACAAAAGAAAAAGATAAGTGGAACTACAACAAGTAAAAAGATTCTGTCTATCAAAGGAAACCATCAACAAAATGAAAAGGCAGCCTATAGAATAGGAGAAAATACTTACAAATCACATATCTTATAAACAGTTAATATCTAAAATATATGGGGATCTCGTATAACTCAATAGCAAAATAAAATAATAATAGTAATAACCAATGGAAAGAAAAAAGTAGGAAAAGGACCTAAGTAGACATTTTTCCAAAGAAGACATACAAATGGTCAGCAGGTAACAAAAGGTGTTCAATATCACTAATAATCAGAAAAATGCAAATCAAAACCACAATGAGGTATCACCTCACACCTGTTGTCTATTATCAATACAAACAAACAAAAAACAAGAGGTAACAAATGCTGGCAAGGATGTGGGAAAAAGGGAATCCTTGTACACTCTTGGAAGGAATGTAAATTGGGAAAGCCACTGTGGAAAACTGTATGGAGATTTCTTAAGAAATTAAAAATAGAACTACCATATACTTCAGCAATCCCACTCCTGGGTGTATAACCAAAGGAAATGAAATAATTATCTCTAGGAGATATCTGTTCTCCCATATTTACAGCAGCATTACTCACAATAGCTACAATATGGAAACAACCTAATGTCCATTGATGGATGACTGGATATAAGAAATGTGATACATACATACACACACACATGAATATTTTACAGTCTTAAATAAATGAAGAAATTTTGTCATTTGTGAAAACATGGATAAATCAGGAAGACATTATGTTAAGTGAAATAAGCCAGCTAAAGACAAATACAACATGGTATCATTCATATTTGGAATGTTAAAAAAAAAAAAGGCAAACTCACAGAAAACAGAGTGGAAAACTGGTTGCCAGTGGATGGAGGATGGGGAAAAATAGGAAGAGGTTGTTAAAAAGATATAAAAGCTCATTTATGAGATGAATAGGTCTGAATATCTAATGCATAACATAGTGACTATAGTTGAAATCTCTGTGTTGTATATTTGATACTTCCTAAGAGAGTAGAAGTTAAATATTCTTATCAAAACACTAGGCACACATTAAAAGAAAGAAAAAGAAAGGAAGGAAGGAAGGAAGGAAGGAAGGAAGGAAGGAAAGAAAGAAGGAAGGAAGGAAGGTAGGAAGGAGAAAAAGAAAGAAAAGGAAAGGAAAGGAAAGAAAAGGAAAAAAGGAAAGAAAAGAAAAGAAATGAGAAAAGAAAGGTAAGTATGTGAGGTGAACTCAGTTGGGGGTATCTTTTCACAATGCATAGGTATATCAAATTGTACACTTTATTTATTGTTGTTCTTGTTATAGGCTATATAGTTTGTGGGATTTTTTTAAGTCTTTATTAAATTCTAGTCAGTGAACATATAGTGTAATATTGGTTTCAGGATTAGAATTTAGTGATTCATCACTTATATGCAACACCTAGTGCTTATCACAACTTCCCTCCTTAATGCCATCACCCATCTAGCCCATCCCCTGCCCATCTCCCCTCTTACGGTTTGCTTCCTCTCTTTTTTTCCCCCTTCCCATATGTCCATCTGTTTTGTTTCTTAAATTACACATATGAGTGAAATCATATGATATTTGTCTCTCTGACTGACTGATTTTTCTTAGCATAATACTCTCTAGCTCTATCCATGCCCTTGCAAATGGCAGGATTTCATTCTCTTTGATGGCTGGGTAATATTCCATTACACACACATGTGCATGTGTGCGCATGTGTGGACGCACACACACACACACACACACACACACACACACACACACACACCCCACCACCACCTCTTTATCCATTTATCAGCCAATGAATATTTGGGCTTTTTCCATAGTTTAGCAATTATTGATAATGCTGTTATAAACATTGCAGTGCTCGTGCACCTTTGAAACACTATTTTTGTATTCTTTGGGTAAATACCTAGTAGTGCAATTCCTGGGTTGTAGGGTAGTTCTATTTTTAACTTTTTTGAGGAAACTCTGTTTCCCAGAGTGGCTGCACCAGTTTGCCTTCCCAGCAATAGTGTAAGAGGGTTCCCCTTTCTCTGCAACCTCACTAACATCTGTTGTTTCCTATGTTGTTAATTTTAGTCATTCTGACAGGTGTTGGGTAGTATCTCATTGTGGTTTTGATTTGTATTTCCCTGATGATGAATGAGTTGTGAACTTTAAATATCTCGATATTTTGTGAATTATGCCTCCATAAACTGGGGGATAAAAAAAGAAAGCCATTAAAAGGAAACTGTCTTATGATTCCACCACTATATACCACACCATATAACCTTGTCTGCATTTGCATCCCTGCATTTCCTCCTCCCTCTTGCTGCTATGAACATTTGTGCTTCTATCTATGGTTAAGCTCTCTTCTAATGGACTCAATCCCAACTTTCCTTGCCTGTTCAAGACTATTCATTTGGAATTATCCTGTCTCTCATCCTTTGTCATCAAAATTTTACTTCCAATTAGATCAATCCAATCAACATGCAGATATGCTGTCATATCATATAGTTCTAAAAGTTGCATTTGTTATTCTACACATGCTCTTATTCCACTGTGTGGTATACTCAGTGTGTGGTGTAGTGAAAGCATGAAATCAAAGACCTGGTTTCAGTTTGGGTCTGCTACCTATTAATTATGTCTATCTTAAATAGGACACTTAAATCTTTGAAGCTCTGTTTCTTAATCTGTTAAATGTAAATTAACATTACCCCTAAGGATATAGAGGCAATTTTGAGGTATTGTTTCAAAGCATTCATAGTGCTTTTAAATGTGATAACATTTAATGTTCACTGTAAAGCCATATGAAGTGAGTTCTATTGTTTCTATTGTTTATGGATGAAGATATCAAAGAAACAAGAGGTGAATTTAGATAAATATCACATTAAGGTACAAAGCTAGGATTAGAAATCAGGCATCTTGGAGAAAATGAGGCTTTCCTTAGGTGTCAGAGGCTGTTACGTCTTCATCACATTTTATTCTGCTCTTTTCCAACATTAATAGAATTTCAGCAGGAACAATTCGTCCAATATTACATTTTCTAGCTTCACTGCAGTTAGAGATGACTAATTTGTACCAGTGAAATTTGAGCAGAAGTGATGTGTACTACTTCTAGCAATGGACCTTAAGAAAGTGGACACTGTCCCCTTTCTCATATTTTATATCTCCTTCCAACTGACCAGTATCTAACAGTGGTAACAACCTAGCTTCAGCTGTGTGGCATTAATGTCCTAGGGCAAGGGTCAATAAATTATGACTTTAAGCCAAATATTCCACCTCCTGTTTTTGTAAATAAATTTTTATTGAACCAGGGCCATTCATTTATTTATATATTGTCTATGGTTGTTTTTACATCAAGACATCAATTGTCATTATTGATATATATGCTGCCATATTAGGTTTCCTTTTTAGTTTCCTTAACATACAAGATTCAGAATTTTTTACAATTGCTTCTTTTTACAATTTAAAATCTTCATAATTGTTTCAGTCAATTTAGACTATTAGAAGATGATGAAGTCTACTTACCATTCTGAGTGACATTTTCCTAACATACTCATTTATTTTCTTATTTAAAATTTTGCTAGCTTACAAAGACTTACATTGAAGATAAATTTTCAGGATTTACTCATGTCATAGTGCAAGTACCCACAAGGACCAGGTTTACATTACTGTAATTGTGAATAAATAAATAGATTTTTAGTACTTGGTTTGAAAAATCTAGTTATTTAAATGATAAATATTGCAAGAGGTAACAATACTAATTCAATGGTAGATTGTTTTTCTTTTGTGGTGTGAAATATATTAAAAATTATATTTGTGGTAGATCAGGCAAATAAGTAGATAAATTACTACTTAATTATTTATAAAGTTTTCTCTCATAATTCATAACCACTTGAAGGTCCAAAATTTTCTGACAACTACAAAGAAAATTTTCTTTTGATTTTGTAGTCAAATAGTAAGCTGCCCTTTCACTCCCTTATTTCTTTAAACTGACTGCTCCTGTGGCTTCATCTGTCTGTTCTTATACTTAAATGTGGACTTTAGTTTGCATATATATATATATATATATATATATATATATATATATATAAAATATCTGTAAGCTTTCTATTTTTAAACTATAATATATTGAGCACATACTGTATGGCAAGCACTATAAATTAAACTTACTTATATCATCTTTAAATCTTAGCAAAATCTTTCTAGGTAAGTATTATTATCCCCATTTCAGTAACATCTAAATGGTTCCTCGCTTAAAATCATACAGCTAATAATAATTTTTGGAATTAGGATTCCTTCCCTAGATATGTTTAACTCTCAAGCTATGACCTTTCATGAAGTTTTTCTGCCTCTTTAGTGCTTATGAGACTAAAGATTACATAAAAACAAATGTATGTGTTTCTTCACAGGAGTGGGCTTGACCTCATTAACAAAAATACAATCTTAATATGTCTTATTATCTACCCAAATGAACTTGTACTGTTTATTTTTCCTAAAATACCATTTTGCTACTTGATTTTTGTTACAGAAAATATTTCCTTTTTCCCATTTGATTTTATTTTTGTGTTAAATTCTTACTGAAGTATACATTACATACAAAAAAGTCTGTAAATTATAAACTCAATAGCTTTTCACAGTGTGAACACACTAATGTAACCAGCCCACAGATGAAGAAATAGAACTTTACCAGTACCTATATAGTATGTTCTCTCTTGTGCCTGGCTTCTTTTAGTCAATGCAATGTTTATAAAATTCATTGTATTTTGTGTGTAGCAATAATTTTGTTCTAACTGTATAATATTTCATTGTTGGAATAAAATTTTATTTATCCATTTTAATCTTGACAGATATTTGAATTGCTAGCAATCTGGGGCTATCATGAAGAATGTTACTATCTATGTTCCTGAACATTATTTTTTTACATAGGGGAATAATTTTTTTTTAGTCAAATGAATGGACTTGCTGAGTCATATAGTATGCTTTAGTAGAAAGTGACAATCACTCCTCTAAAGTATTGTACCAAATTACATTCCCACGAGCACTGCATGTGTTCCAGTTACTCACCAATACATGGAATTGTATGTCTTCTGATGAGCATGTATGAAACTGGTTTTATTTTTCATTTCCCTAATGCACATTTTTTTCTAATGTTTATTGACCATTTGGCTATCCTTCTCTATGAGATGCCTGTTCAAATCTGTCATTTTTTAAAAAATTGTGTCACCTTTCTTTTCTTCTTGACTTGAAGAAATCCTTTATGTGTTCAAGATAAAAACTTTCTACTGTATTCACATTATATACATATTACTGTACATTTTATATATGTCTTCTACTCTGTAGCTTTATTTTTCACATATATATATAGTATCTTTAATTTTAATAGTCATTAATTTTTCTTCATGTACTAATTAAGAAATCTTTCCATTCCTTCTTAAAATTTGTATTCCTTGCTATTTATTATAGATGGCATTTCCTTTTAAAATATCTAGAAAACAAAGCACCCCCATTTAAATTTTATCAATCTATACAGTTTTGAAAGGGCCCTTTTTTATTTGTCAATAAAAAGCTTTATTTGTAAAAAAAAACCTTTAACAATAAAAGTATATTATGTCATTGAAATATTACTATTAGTATTAACACTTTTAGGATTTCTAATTGATTGCAAAAATACCACTTCTCCTCTAATGGATAGGCATTACTGAAATTATAAAGGAAGAAAAATAGAGTATTGGTCTACCTTAAGGAAAGGATATGTTTTGTACTTGAGAACCCAGCATTATTTAAACTTCTCATCAGCAAAGCTGGCTACATTTTCTTGATTTAACAGTTAATTATACTGGAGCTAATTATTAAGCCTCATAATGAGTGATGCATCAGAAACTATATATGCCCTCTGAAAATGCAAATAAGCAATAAACATTTTCTTCTAATTTACTTCTATTTTTAATTTTCATGATAGTTGATTGTCTGATCTCTGTCCATTATGCTTATTTACATAACTAAACTTTAAGTAGAAATGAAATCTCTCTTGATGTAATGATTAACCATAAGGAGCTGCTTAAA
The DNA here is from genome assembly GCF_002288905.1 of Enhydra lutris kenyoni. Taxonomy (NCBI): domain Eukaryota; kingdom Metazoa; phylum Chordata; class Mammalia; order Carnivora; family Mustelidae; genus Enhydra; species Enhydra lutris. Next base: position 14,882,535 of record NW_019154086.1, read on the forward strand.
AAGAAAGTACGATTATCATAAACTTCCTAAAAACTGCTCGATTTGAGTCCAACCAGCCCAAAGCAGAGTATTCAGTCATTTGCAAAATGCAAATTGGCTTTACACACATTTATTAAAAATTTGAAGTTGTTGCTAAAAAAACACATTCAGAGGTAGTGTGGCTGTGAATTAAAGCTAGTATCTCATTACATCCCTTAAGTGTAAGACACTGTATAGTATATTAAAAACAATTTGCTAAAGTAAGTTTGGGTATAATCTCTTTTTAAAAATGCACATTTTTATATTCCTCTTTTTGGCTTGTAGACTGTGCTGTTTTCCTCACAAAGACTCTGTGTTGGAATACAGTATGGTTTCATTCTGAACATAGCTTTCAGAATCATTTTTTCCCAGGATAATATGGTTAATATATAATTTAAGTGTGATCAAAAGAATAATATGGCGTTTTTTTAATGTATGCTGAAAATTAACTTTCTGGTTTGAGTTTGCCATTTAACAATGAGCATATTTTGAGGTAGTAAATTTGCTATACTTCAGAAAGGGAGCTAAGTGTGAAAAGAAAGAAGTTAAATATTTATTTATAGAAGACTCATGATAGATGAAAAAGATTGAGGCCAATTTTTATGATAATTTATTTGATGTTGTTGCTTGTTGAGTGCTACTGATACTGTTTGAACACTGATGTCCCTGTCAGTTCCAAGCATCAGAAATAGAAAGGAAATGGAATGCTATCTCTGCAGACATGGCTGACTCAGAAAGCAGTCAAATCCCTAACCATGTTTGATGTCAATGAAGAGGGCCAAGTCTTGCTAGCAGTAAGGGTGAGAAGCAAAGGAATTGAAAAGGTCAGAACAAAGTTTTATAGTGAAAAAGTTTGCCCAGAAACAGGGTTGGAAGGACCAAAACAGACCAAAGCCAAGAGACCTTAAGAGGACCATAGAACAAATGATGAAGTCCTTAGGATGATATTAGAAGATGTAATAGAAATGTCAAGAAAATGGCTGTGAATTACAGTTGTCTTGGGTTTAAATACCCAACTTGCCATTTTCTACATTTGGCATTTTAGATACGTTTTAATATACTATGAGTACAATAACCGTTGCTTCTTCAGAAGTTTTTTGCAAAGTTTAAGCATGATAATGCATGGCTGTTACTTAACACAGTGCCTTGTATATGATGAGTAGTCAATGATATTTATTCTTATTATTATAATTTAGTATTTCTACTCACTTCTGGTCTTTATTCCATTCCATTCCTTGAAAAATAACCTCCCCCTACATACTTTAAAGTTTCCAAATGGCTCTGGCAATCCTCAAGTCAAATGGTGCCAGCATTAAAGTTATCATAAAATGTTCCTTTGTTTTTCTTTTCTATTCTCCTTTACTCTCTTATCCCTCTCCTTACTTTCCTTCCTATTTCCTCTTATTTTTCTTTTAACACTTATTGATTGGCTCTGGATATATGTGAGTAATATAATTCATATCAAGGAGAAATTATAGTTTAGTTGGCAGAAAAAATGTGTAGAGAAATATTTATAACTCACTGGTATATGTAATAAATATTATTGACTCTGAATAAATTTCAGTTTACTTAATTGGTTAAACTTGAGAAGTAAAAAAAAAACAAAACTATAAATTTATGCTGTCCAAATAGGAAGGTATCAAGAGCAATTTCCATAGATTCCAAAACATAACGTAAAGAAGCTTGCAAAACATATATTTTTAGTTTTCTAGGGCTGCCTTGACAAAATACTACAAAGTTGGTGACTTAAAATAACAAATGTATTCTTCCATAATTCTAGAAACTGGAAGTCTGAAGTAAAGTGTCGGCAGGCACATTGCCCTCCTGAAGGCTTTTTCTAGCTTCAGGCTGCTCCTAGCAATCTTTGCCACTCTTTGGCTTATAGCTGCATCATTACATGCTCTGCCTTAATCTTTGCATGGCCTTCTCTCTGTGTCTTTGAGTGTTCTTTTCTATTTTTATAAAGAAACCAGTCATTGGATTTAGGGTCTACCTTACTCTAGTGTGATCTCATTTAAACTTAATGTTAACCTATGAAGTTCCATTTCCAAATAAGTTTACATGATGAGGTTCTAGGTTGACATGAATTTTGGAGAAACACTATTCAAAGTACTACACACATATCAGCCCATGCTCCCTATGCATATCAAAATACATACCCTCCAATCACATCCATCGTGTCATATGTTTGTGGATAACACAGGTAGGGCTAGAAAAGACTTCTATAATCCAATAGTCAGCTAAGAAATACACTAAAAACTGTTTAATTATCTATTGTTTTTCTTTGATTATATACTTATTTATTTTTCCTAAAGGCAGGAGGACAGGTTAAGTGTATTAAAGACAGTATTAACCTTCAAGTCGAGATTCAAAGTTTACCTAAAGTATTTGATTTTATGCCTTACATTTAGCTCCTAGCAAGATAATCTCTGTTTCGGGTATCTGGGGCTATGTACCCTCAGAAGAAAATCACTGCAAAACTACAAATAGAAAAAAAACAAATGTATAAATTAACTTTAGGAAGAGCTTTATTCTTTGGATAATGTAACTATTTGCTCTTAGAATTGAAAACCATTAACACAAAGTTTTATTAAATACATATAACAAATTTATATTTCAAGCTAACATCTAGTTGAAGGATAAATAACAAAATAACAAATTTAAAAATTGGGGGGAAGGAAAAAGAAGAATGTGAAAAAGAAGAAAGGTGATAGAAAAGAATGGAGAAAAGTCAAAGAAGAAGAATGTCATCAAGATGGAAAAATTGGTCATTCTCCACTCCAGTACCCCTCACAAGAAGACCAACTAACAACTATACGTAGACAAATACCACTGTGAAAATCCCAAACCTGGGAGTGCATTTGAATCGCCCTCTTGGAGCACAGAGAGAAAAACCACCTGAGAAGAGTAAGAAGAGCCGGTTCATTTTGACCACATCATTCTGGCTTCAGGCCAGCATAGAACTAAACCAACAGGCTCCCAGGCCTAAGGTTTCTCTAGTGACAAAAATAGAGCCCAAGATGAACATCTAGTGTCTCCATTATTACAGTACAGTTCCTGGAAAGACCTCTTAGGTCTCTTTTCTTAGGGTTCACTGATGGGAATCCGTGGAGCTGGACCACTGGGGATCAAATAGATATAGGAAGGGGGGCAGGACTTACACCAACTTACACATAGCTCTTGGCGGGTTGTATTCTTATATTTTTCCCAGCCGACTTGCTTAACAGCAGCTCCTATTTCTCTAAGAATTCCTTAATTGTGACCAGAACACCTCTGACATGTTTATCAAGAACATCACTTATAACAAGTTGGTTCTATACAGCTGGAATTTCTCCTACTATGTTTGCATTTGTCTCTATTATTCTTCACAAAAAAAAGTAAGGAATTCCAAGAGGAAGATTTGGAAAATTTTACTTAAGACTGGATTTTCCTATCTCTTTTATTAGGTAACAGTAATTTTTACAATCAATACAATGTATATAGCCTTTTTGAAGAATACTGCCTATGATATTAATTAATTATCATCATTTAGTGAAATATTCTCTCAATATTTATTGACCTTTACTTTGTGGCAGACACCCCAGAGATACTGTTTCTTGCCCCAACCTGTAAATGACATAGAAAAGCATATATGCTGAACAATTTCTCAAAGTATATCTTTGTAATTCTTTGGTTAAAAATCATGCTATCTGCTTTGTCGATTGCCTGGTTTTAGCAAGAAATTACAGAATCCAATATGATGCTTTGTAGAGCTTATGGGAGAAATACAAAACAATATTGTCATTTTCACTGAAAATTAATGTAATCTTCAGAGCAAGATATTTTCGAATCACCTCTGCATTGCAAAATAAGGCATTTACACATAGATGCAGACTTTCAAAACAACTAACCTCAAGGTTAAACAATATGCTGATGCTAATGAAAGAGCGGAAACAGTAATGGACTATAGCTTGGGAAAAAATACTTATACTTCACAGGGAGTGAGCTGTTGACCTATGTTCTCACTGAGAACAAAAAGAGATCAATTGCCAACTGCCAATTATGTTTCTCTGGGTATTTTTTTACGAAAGGATAAATGGTCACTAAGTGGCTAAAGGTCAGAAGAACAACATACCTATAATATTTGTAAAATAAATTTAAAATTGTTTGGAGTGAAAATATGTGTTAGAGCTCAGAAGTTTGAGTATTTATCTAAACGTAACTATATCCGTATCTTTAAAAAACGCCAGATGCCTCACTCTTATTGCTACTAAATATCAAATACAGGAATAGAGATTAGTCAAAGAAATAATGCAATATTCTCATGTGCTAGTTACTTAAGTATTAAGGAAACAATTTTGTGATGGATATTTGTGATAATGAATGTTAGTATTTCATTCTGATATCAAATACTATAATTAATATTACTATAGATTATAGGGGCTTGGTGATCTGGACTAGGTCTATTTTTTTAAGTGTCCTCTATAGTGTTGGCATTGTATTTTCCAATCTGGATCTTTGAGCTCTACGAATTCTTTAAATAATATGGGGGTGAGGGAAATCTGCTGTTTGTTTAGCATGTGGATTTCTAGTATCAGGGCATTCATTAAATTGTATCATATTGCTTACCTATTTTCTTCTCCAACCCAACCCAGTCCTTAGCAGCCCGTAGGATAATCCTTTCCTCTTACTAGTAGGTTGGGCCTAGTAACTCACTTCTTAAAAACGGAATATGGCAAAAGTGATGGATTGTCTCTTTCAAGATTAGGTTAAAAGAGACTGAGATTTCTGTACTCATATTTTTCATGCGCTTGGTCTGGAGACACAATCTGGTGAAACCTAAGTGTTAGGGAACTAAGGAGGGCCTCAGGCTAATTCTGAGAGAGGAATTGAGGCCTTCAGCTCAATAGCCCCTGAGGAATCGAATCATACCCGAAGCCATGTGAGAGAGTTTAGGAGTGGAGCCCTCCCCAGCTGAGTCTTCTGCCAACACCTTGTTTGCAGCCCTGTGAGAGACCCTACACAGAGAACTCAGGTAAATCATTTCAGACTCTTGAATCACAGAATTTATAACATGATAAATGTATGTTCTTTTAAGTTGCTAAGCCTTGTGGCAGTTTGTCACACAACAATAAATAACTAATAAAATCATATATCATACTCCGTACCAATGTCAGTTAATATCCATAATCAAATCCAATTCAAAGGAGATGTTTTCAAGAAACTTGGGAGTTCCAAACTAACACTAAATTCCCATGACTCTACCTAAAAATGTTGATTCCTTTCCACCATAAAATCATCACTAGCCACCCCCAGATTGAAAATACAGAGGTAACTGATGTTTCCCACGTCAAACATACAACTTGCTGCTAAGATAGATCATTATAAGCCGTTAATTAAAATATATTTTTGTAACTGGTAAAAATGTAGAACTTACTCATTTCAGTTTTCATTCTTAAACTTCACAAAACCCAAATTTACATATCTGGTAGAGGAATGCATGCTTGCTTCACATTCCCCAGCTATGGCCATCATTTCAGTTTTCCTGCTGTTGGGGATCATGGTAAAATTGTAGTTTCAATTTAACCAATAAAATCTGTATTGCTTTCTGGAAGAATTATCTTAAATGGCAATATGAAGCACTGTCACAGTCTCTTCAACCTGGTTGTAAAAGCATGTGAAAGAGAGAGTCTTTGATAACCTGGCTCTCTGAGTTACTGCAGTGAACACCAGCCATTGTCAATTCATAATGAGCATATTGTGAGAACAAAATATAAATTAATTTTGTGATAAAAGACTGACAATTTGTGCTGTTACTATAGTCTAATCAGTTTTATCCTGACTAATTTGTGCTTGGGGTTAAATTGATTCCATGAATCCAAATATGGAAGAATGTTTGTTTGACAAACCGATTTTTTTGTTTTGTTTGTTTGGTTGGTTGGTTAGGTTTTGCTTTTTAACTCAGAACCTAGGAAGGATTTTAGGCAGATAACAAGACATTCAAAGTTATTTTTTCTTAAGTTGCTTTCCAAAAGCTAATAGTATCTGAAAAGTATCTGAAAAGTATCTAAGTAGTATCCGAAAATTTTCTAGCCCCTCTAAGTTCTTTGTTAATTTTATTTTAATATTGTTATTATATGCTGTATGGAGATTATTACCCAAATTTTGTGAACATTAGGTTATAATATAATATATTTTAAAAAGAGTGGTAAACATCATATGTGCCAATTTTAATTTAGAGATTATCCCGAAGAATGAATTAGTCATAGTGTTCTAGCAAATTTCCTATTCCTCTCCTGGATCATCATTTTCATTTTTCATCATTTGCAAACCCATACCTAGTTACATCTTCCATCTTAAAACACAACAAAATACAACCCCAACTACATTGCCACTCCAGTTGTAGTCTCACCCATCTCCTTACTTGGAAAGCAAAACTCCTTGAAAAAGTAGTCTATTCCACTGTTCCAATTGTTCTTAATCCTTTTTCCTTAAACCTGGTCCAATCTTGCAAAATGTTTTTGTCAATATTGACTGATATCCTCCCCCACAACCTGCTTCTCTTTCAATCTTTCCCATCTCAGATGATGACAACTTCATTTTTCCTGATGTGTATGCCAAAAGACTTGATGTATTCTTGATTGTTTGATGCCTTCATTGACTGCATTTATTGACCACACATGCTCCATGCTCAATCCATCAGTAATTCGTTTTGACTCTATCTTTGAAATACATCCCAAATCCAGTCAGTTTTATGTTGTTTCTTGTGTTTCTGCATTAATCCAAGCTATCCTTACTCTTGCTTGGTTTTTAGCAATAGCGTCCTAAATGGCATTCCTGATTCTGCTATGCCTCCTACAGTCTATTTTCAATTCCTGTGCTAGAGTAAAATTGATGAAAATTAAGTCAAATCATGTGATGTTCTCAGAGCCTCTAATGGCTTCATATATCACTCATAGTGGAAGTCTAAGTCCACAAGATCTGTAAAACTCTAGTTGATACTTGTAAAACCGTCTTATTTTTTAAAAAAGATTTTCTTATTTATTTGAGAGAGAGAGAGAGTAAAAGTGAACAAGCAGGGGGTGGGGCAAAGGTGGGTGCTCAATCTCAGGACCCTGGGATCATATCCTGAGTCAAAGGCATATAGGCAAATAACTTAATAGACTGAGCCACCCAGGCACCCCTATAACCATCTTATTTTATTTTGGGCTACTCTCTCTCTTGTTCATTCATTTGCAACTGCAATGGCCTCATCTCTGTTTCAAAAACACACCAGACGGTACTGCCTCAGGGACTTTGTGTTTTCTATTTTCTTTTTCTGGAATGTTCTTCCCTGATATTTCCATGGTTTATTCCTCCGCCGATTTTACTTCTTTATTTAAATGTGATCTTTTCAGTAAGATCTGCCCTGTCTACCTTATATAAATTTGAATCTCCGGTCTGGCATCAACAATTTCTATCCCTCTTTTCAACTTTGTTCTTCTCCTTAGCACTTATTATTACCTAAATTCTTATATAGCTTTCCTGTTTATTCTATTCAATTATTGTCTCAAAAAATAGAATGCAAGCACCATAAGTGCAGAGATTTTGTGTTTTTATTACTGTATTCTTATCACTTAGGAGAATGTTTATTTATTGAATTATTTAATGAAGACCTTGGCCCCTACCTTCAGGCTATGGACTATTTATTTATGAGGATGGTCATACATGACTTTCCTAGGAAGCAATTTTTTTGTTTTGTTTTATTTTGCTTTTCTCTTTTTCCTAGGAAAAAAATGATTAAAATAGCTACTCCTTCTAATATATCTATTTATGAACTTAAGGAAAAGAATGAGCATTTATTTCCCAATCAGGAACTGATACTATTCTTCTGTCATCATTGGTAGTTTATAATTTATGGAGCCATGATGAATAAAAATGGAAGATCAAGATCGACTCCTCTCATTTTAAAAATGTGATTCAAGTTTTCAAATTAGTAAACTGTAAGTTTGGGTTCCAATCCATGATAATTAATGATTACATTGTCTTAGTTTTTAAAATGTAATTATCAATATTAAAATGTTTAATATACAAAACAGAGCCTTCAGTTGCTCGTCTATGTGTTTTTTTTCCCTTCCTATTCAAGAAACTAATAGGATAGTCTTTTTGTTTTTGTTTTTGTTTTTGTTTTCATTCATTAAGGGAAAGAAAGAAAGAAAGAGAAAGAAAGAAAGAAAGAAAAACTAATAAGAAGCACCAGAACTAAGGATAGATGTAATCTGGTCTGATTAAAACTCTGGCATCAACTTTGGTATTAAGGAGTGAAATTCTTTGATAACAAAAAAGGAAAACTACACCAGGAACTCTGATCAATTTTGATTATTTTCAACCCCAAGGTGTTTTTTTCTGCATTTGTGTGATAACTTCCAGCCTGAATCTCTGAAAACATAATTCATATATTTATTATGCTCTCAAAGTGTCTTCTAATTTTATAGTCAATGAGAGCAATCCAATTACCGTTGTCACTCTTCCGATTTCCTTAGCTGTTTCTCATCAGTTTTCTTCTCATAATTCTGTATCATCTGTCCTAAACTATAACTTTTCAAAGCAATAATAATCTTATTATTACAAAAAAATCTCATGTTGGAACTCATCAAGGTGTTATTTTGTAATATTTTCATTTGTGTTCTCTCTCTCTGCCCTTATACAACTCATTACACTGAGTTTTATACTTACTCCAAGCAAACAATCAAAGAACTATTCTCCAAAGAGTTCCAACTTATTTTTTTTTCTCTCCATGTTTATTGATTGACATATGTTCCTCATCTCTATGAACCTTTAGTACAGTAAATTTCAGCTATCAGTAAACTGAACCAGGCATTAATGGTAAAATTATTTTGACTCAGATTATAATATTTCTCACATACCTCTGATTTGCTATCATCATAAAACTCATTTATGTGGTTTATAAAAGTGGCTCTCATGATGAATTATGTAATGCTCTACTTACCAGTCAAGAAAAAAAAAAAAGTAATTTATATTCATTTTATTTGCTCTCCCCAACTGAAACTATTCTTCTTTACCTTGTTATCAAATCTTATAAAATGTTTGTTGGAAATCCATATTTGGTGTATAGTACATATGTATTTTCTAGTTCTCATATTGTATTTCAGCACTACTTATAATTTGACCTTTACTATATATCTTTTCAATGTTTCCTACTTTCCTGGATTTTTGTTTACCTCAAACAAAAACACTAAAATGATATCCATAGTCCTTGTTGTTGTTGTTTTGTTGCTTTTTTCTGTTCCCATTTTTTTCCAGGAAGAGTGAATGCATGATATGGAGATATACTGGGTTGTTCCACAAATAACTCAGTGAGACTATCCCCTGGGCATATTCTGCATGTTCTCCTCACTCTATGTGGGGTTATTTCACTGAACAATGTTTACCAAAGTCATGTTAAAACACCCCAAACGGTTTCAATATGAAACTTCTCTTTTCTCAGCCAGAACAGGGGACCGGTCTCACATCAGCCTGCCTTTAGCAAGACAGAAACCAGTCTGAAGCCCTCCTGTAGAAAGAAGCCTTTAATTAAGTGACAAAATAGGCTTCACTATATGGGTTGGTTTCTGTCAATCCACAGACATGTTATCTAATGTAGTGTTTCTGTTAGAAGCCTGTGGAAATGTTTTGTCAGTTAGTGTGGCAATTAATATATTTTATAAGGTCACAAAAGGCATGATAAATTTTCTTCCACACATCACAGAGCATCAGATTTTGGAAAGTGGAAATGAAAAACAAAGTTACATAAAAAGAAAACTGTTGCTGGGGCACCTGGGTGGCCCAGTCGTTGGGCGTCAGCCTTCGGCTCAGGTCACGATCCCAGGGTCCTGGGATCGGGCCCCGCATCGGGTTCCAACCCCGCGTCGGGCACCCTGCTGTAGGAAGGCTGCTTCTCCATCTTCCACTCCCTCTGCTTGTGTTCCCTCTCTCACTGTGTCTCTCTCTGTCAAATAATAAATTAAAAAAAAAAAAGAAAGAAAACGGTTGCTAAAATAAATTATGAGTTTAGATAATTGGGGAAAATTGCTAATTGTGATTCAGAACTAAATAAACAAATCTGATGTATTTGTTATACCTTGATAATTATATTTAGATCATGTAACTCATATCCTCTATTATATAAAGTTTGGGGGAAAAAAAAGTTTGTAGGCCCATTTCAAACAAACAAAATTCAAGAGAGAGCAAGGTGTTTTGATTTTTTAGGACAAAGTATCAAAAAGGCAATCCACAGAGGGTTTTCTTCAAGTATTCAGCAGACTAATGATCACTGCATATATGTGAAGATACTACCCAAGACTAGGAAAAGAATTATCTAAAAATAGTAGAAGAAATAGTGTCTGGGCTCTTAGAAAGCCAAGAACAGTGCCTATTCCAATCAGCCAGACTGGAAGAGCTCATAACACGGAATATTGAGTAGTGCACTCAAGAATGCCTTGTCTCAATTGTGGGTATAATTAGCCGTAAACTAAACTCTGCTTCTAATCAGCCAAATGAAAAATAAAAACAAAATCCGAAAGTATCAGCCTATATCCAAGTAACTTAGGCCTGTGTTAGAAAAAAAGCTAAAGAAAAATAGAAATACAAAAACATTCAAAACCCGACAAGGTAAAATTCACAATATTGGGCATCCAATGAAAGATTACCAGGCATGTAAAGAAGCAGTAAAACACAATTCTGAAGGAGGGTGATAATCAATCATTTTCGGTTAAGAACTAACATAGATGTTTAAATTAGCCGACAAGGACATTAAGAGTATGTGCTATATGTGAAAGCATGTGCTATATGTGAAAAAAAGTGAAGTAAATCAATGGAAGCTTTAAATGAAGATCCTATTTGAACTAGAAATGACAATCACAATGCCTTAAATGAAAAATCCACTGGGTAGAATTAATGGCAGATCATTGCAAAGCTATCGCAAAGCTATCAAGAAAGAATTCACAGTATTCTCCATTAGTTCTTAACCTCAAAATTCTATATTATAGAACTATTTAGAGTTCTACCAAAGCATATTTAATAAAGCATATAGTGAATTTACTCTCTGATATAGAGTTCCCATACACTTTATCAGAGAATGAATAACAGTGTACAGGTTGTTCTATGGTTCACTTGGATTTAAAAACTTAATATGGAAAAAAAAAATAGAGCCAGAATTTATTGTTCTATTTTAAAAAAGAGTCTGAAAAACATCACTTCTCTTTTTTTTTTTTTTAAAGATTTTATTTATTTATTTGACAGAGAGATCACAAGCAGGCAGAGAGGCAGGCAGAGAGAGGAGGAAGCAGGCTCCCCTAGAGAGCAGAGAGCCCGATGCGGGGCTCGATCTCAGGACTCTGAGATCATGACCTGAGCTGAAGGCAGCGGCTTAACCCACTGAGCCACCCAGGCGCCCCAAAACATCACTTCTCAATGTAGCAATTGACGAAAATTCTTTTCTTTCATTTTATCATTATGACTAACAAAAATAATTCCCACTTAACCTCCAGTGTCCTTAAATGTGTGTATGTGTACATATAAATACCCAGAGACACATATAGATTTTATATGCACACGCATACACACGCTTGTGTAAATACCTGTATTTATATCTACACACATATGTACATACACACACATTTATATTAATATTCAGATCTAATTTTCAAGAAAGGAACTAGAATTTCAAAATTAATTTCATTTAGTTATCATTTTGTTCAATGTCTTCGCTTGTAAACATACTGGCAAACAGAAGTGCTCAATTTTCCCTTTTTTTTCCCTCTCCAGTCTCCTCTCAAATATTTGTTGTCCTTATTTGATGATAGTGGTTCTGACAGGGAGGAAATCGCTAATGAAAGCTCCTGTTCGTATTGTGCTTTTTGAATCTGCTCTGCATCTGGGCCACGCTAATGTACTTGGTGGGTTTGAATTTTCCCCAGAACACACCACTAACAGAGCAGATTAGTTTTTATGACTGAAATATCACCCATGTTAAGTATCTCTTTAGTCCTCCTGCAACTCTGGCACCAAGGAAAAGAGAATTTAATGTTTTCATGTGTTTTATTTTAATTGAATTAGCTGCAAGAACGAAATGCTTTTTCGTTTGAGATTGAGAGAGAATTGCTGCCTTGGTTCCACGTCGCTGCTTGGTAACCAAATAGCTCTTCTTTGCCTAGATTTATTATATTTCTACTTCTGTGTAGGAAAATGTTGTAGTCAGTGTTGTTTGGGACATTCGCTGCTGAGCTCTTTCACTGACACATTCCTCATTAGGCCGCCGAGAAAATTAAACAGATTCTATCAGTCTCTCTCCTAACACACTGGTGATATTTTATGTGCTATAGGCTGAAAGAAGGGAAATTTACCTGTGACTTCTGAGAACTAACTTTCCATTACATAAAAAATATTTTATGCTTCCTGTCAGGGTGGATGTAGTGGAATGACTGAGAAGCATATTACGTAATCTCCTCATCGCCTATGAACCAGATTCAATCCCCAAGCATGTGTCTCAAGTTGTTCCTAGCACAGTATCAGCCACCTTTTAAAACAAATATAAAAGAGACAAATATTTCCTGATTGGTGTTTCCATGTGCCCTGGGCTTCAATCCACCAGTCACTTTGATGCCAGCCTTTATAATTACATTTGGGAACTCATTCACTTGGTTCAGACGTTCCCTGCCTCCAAGTAAGGTGCATTTTACAAAAGCTTTGTAGTAAGAAATACCACTCTTTACGCATCACTTATATGCCTCCTATTTGTATGATCAGGGACAGAGTTTTTTGTTGTTGTTGTTTTGTTTTTGTTTTTTTATTTTTTTTCTTTTTAAAAGAGGGAGAAAAAGAGAGGGAAAGAGAAGGAGAAAGAGGCAAAGAGAAAATTTTAAGCAGGTTCCACACCTTTCATTGAGCCAGACATGGGACTTGACCTCACAACCCTGAGATCATGACCTGAGCTGAAATCAAGAGTTGGATGTTTAACCCACTGAGGCACCTAGGTGTCCCATGGAGAAAGTTTTTAATTTTTGCATATCAGTTTACTTTCCTATGATACATAAGTGTTATGTTAGTTAAAGAACAAGTTCAATTTAGCCTGATGCAAAAAAAACAGTGATTTAAGTAAGCAAGAAGTATACTTCATTCTCATGAAAATAGTTCAGCGTTGAGTAGTCCAGGGCTGACACGACGGTTTTGTAATCCTCAGTGTATAACTTTTATCTCTGGAAGCAAGGCTTGTGATCATAATTTCCAGACAATGCAAGGTGAAATAAGGAAACTGAGGGCAAGCCATTTCTATATTGAGGTTGTTGTAGAATATAAAGCCAGCATTCCTGCTTTCTCCCCATTGACCAGAGATTGGTTGCAGGGCCAACATGGCTGCATGGAGTCTGAGAGGATGTGTCTGCAGTTAGTAGACCATATTTACAGCCAAAACTTGGAAGGACCTTTTTCTAAAATAAAGTAGAGAATGTATATTGGGGACCAACGAACAATTGTTTTGACATTTAAAATATGCAGTTGCTGAGATTACAGGAGGTAATATCTGAAACCAGGTTGGACACAAGGCATGTTGAAATGACTGGATAAATGTCCAGACATTTTAATTTGTGAAATAATAATTTTATCTCTTCTTATAAATAAAAGCTCTTGGAAATGGCCTCAGTTTCTCCACTGAGTTTTCAAAAAATACAACCGTGTGTTTAGCTGATTAAAATAGATATCCAAATGGAAGCACTGGGACAATTTAAGCTTTCATAGTTAACAAAGTCAGAGGTAAACACACTGTAACCGATGAATAGGAATACTCACATTGAAGATTTTAAAGGATTTTAGGTTGTAGTATTGCAAACAATCTAGTTTGAAAGAGAATTATATGATATGATGATCATGGGTTTTAAGATCACAAAATTCATTTTTGGGATTCCAACTCAAACATTGTTACTAGCTGTGCTATTTTGGGGCAAATATATTTAGTTGTCAAGACAGTGTTAGGGTTTTTTGTTTGTTTGTTTGTTTTTGTTTTTGTTTTGTTTTAATACGGAGACCTATACAATAAGCCATCATATACCCTCCACTGAAAGCAATAGACATACACAAGAGTTTCAGTGGGGCATTACATAGAAGTGCAATTGCTGTCTTGTAGGGTATGTGCCTTTTGAGCTTTACTAGATAGTGGTAAACTGTTTTCAATAAATACTTCTAGCTGCAGTGGAAAAGAGTTCTAGTTATTCTATATTCTCACAATTCCTTCTACTGTCAGACTTCTATTTTTTCAAATTCAGGGAGTACTAAATAATACCTCGTTATTTTCTTGCCTCTTTCTGAATACTAATAATGCTATCTTTTCATGTCTTTATTTGCCATTCTCTTTTTCTTTTCTGTGCTTTGTCTCTCTGTACTTTTAAAAAAATGCCTTTTTCATGTTGATGTGTAGGTATTAGAGTAATCAAAGATCTAATGCGTTTGTCTATTACATATGTTACAAATATGATTTCTAGGTCTTTTGTTTGTATTTTGAATTTTCTTATAATGCCTTGTCATGTGAAGAGTTTTATTTTTTACTTTATCTTGATTAAATCATTTCCTGTTTTGCTTATGATTGAATAACTTCATTTTAAAGAGATATTTCCTACCTGTAGGCTCTAAAATATTGTTCCATGTTTTTTTGAAGGTTTGAAAAGTTTTAAGGATTTAGGCCCTTAATCCAGCTAGAATTTACTCTTTTTGGTATGAGGTGTAATAAAGCAGCTTAATTTTATTTTTCCATATGGATAGCTAATTATTATAATACTATTTATTGACTACATAAATTTTCCCATCCCATATTTTTTCCCTTCTCTTAAATATTTTCTATTCGCTTTCCCCTTTCAAGTCTATCCTATCTTTATACCCTCTCTTTATTCATGCCTTTCCCTTAATTGTCCTTTTCTTTCCTTTCATTTCCTCTTTCTCTTTTCCTGTTCCTTTTCATAATTATTATTACTATTATTAAATGAGTGCATATACCAACTTAGAAAATCAAGCAACAGATCATCTAAAGTAGTAAATAAATTATTTTTTCTTCCATGGTTCAACAAAAATATCCATTGTTGATTCATCCTACATTTAATAAATATTTGTTAAGCATCTACTATGTTGAAGGCACTAGAGAGTCAGAAATGAACAAGATAGAGAAGATTTGCAGCCTAAAAGAGATTTAAATATAAGCACACGAAAAAATTTAAGCATATATATTATGATAGCTACAGTTTCCAGGAGCACTTAACTTGGCAACTCCAGCACATCCTCAAAAATTATAGATAGATATTGTATAGATATATTTATAATTTTTAAAATGTATAATATATAAATGTATGTGGTATATAACATATTATATATGTTATATGATAAATACAAACATTATTGTACCAATACAAATGCGTATAAATAAATATATATTTATACTAGTCTGGGATATAATTAAACATTTATATCAAAGCAATTAAGACTTTGACATGCTTTTGCCATTTTAAAGACCTAATTTCCTAATGCAGAGTTTAAAAACCAGTCTGAATTCAAGTTTCTAAGCTTATAAAAAGATGATCATATTATTCTCTCATTCTAGGTGATGACAATATATTGAGTAATTTCAAATTTATAAAAAGTTGTAAATATTTGTAATGAAAATATATTGTGTCTGACACCAGTTATAAACTGTAATTAAAATAGTTTGTTGGAACACATAAAGTACTGCCATGTATATTAAATAAATAAACTAGATCTGCTGTGAGGGAATTAGGGAAATCTTGACTTTACAGACTCACTGCCCTTTGGCAGTGCTCTTGGCAAATTCTGACAGTCTACTCTATCTCCTAGTAGCTTATAATATATATAAAAATAATTTTTCTCTCAAAAATATATTGGTCTGTCTTTCCTAAGGCTGTTTCTACACACAATAATCATTTGGATTTTTTTTTTAAAGATTTTATTTATTTATTTGACAGACAGAGATCACAAGCAGGCAGAGAGAGAAGAGGAAACAGGCTCCCTGCTGAGCAGAGAGCCCGATGTGGGGCTTGATCCCAGGACCCTGAGATCATGACCTGAGCCGAAGGCAGAGGCTTTAACCCACTGAGCCACCCAGGTGCCCCGTCATTTGGATTTTTTTTTAAGCCAAAAAGAGGTTTTGGTTAAACTACTGACACATGACTTAATTTGATTAAGGTTAAAAAAAAAAAAAAAAAAAGACAAGCTACACTTAAAAGACCTAAGTGAAAAACTTCATTTGTTTATTTAAAAGATAGCTGATTTTTGTTCTTTAGAAATATTAATGTTGTCACATCACTCTTAAAAAATGTTAAGATTATTAAATTAATAGTCCAATTCTGAACACTGGTGATATTACATGTACTTTGCAAACCACTCTGGCTTTTTGGCAGATCTCATTTAACTTTTTAGTTACAAAGAATAAAAAGCTAAATATTTTTGCCAGACCATTAAGTCCTTAAGGCCTAATAATGGTTTAAATTTATTCATATATTTTAATAAAGGTTTTTACTTGTGTGGTATGTCAGACTTTAACTTTGGTTCATATAAATAAGAAATAATTGATTGAGAGGAGTGGGAAATAATTATTGACCAGGCCTTAGCAACTTAAACCAAGAAGGAAAAAGCATTTATAAGAATACTATAATTAATTGTAAGAAGTATTACGATACCAATTTGTTTGAAAATAGTATTATCTAAATTCATAAATTGACTTGAAAAAATCAGATAAGGTAACTCTTACGGTACACAATGAAAGAAGACTTTATGTTCATTGGAGGCAAATTCAGAATGCAGTAGAAATGGGATTATGATAGGTATTTTCACATAGAATAAGCACTGTGAGCAAAGGTACATTGGTATAAATTAGCTTAGGTGTACAAAGAACTTAAATATCCATTATTATTATGATTTTAATATCATAATAATAAGGATGAAATAATAATCCTGACCAAATCTATAAAGGATAAAACTAGTTGTGTCCTGGGCAACACACATAATAGTTCTTTGCAGGAAAGATTGAATGTGAAGAGTATAGGGCACAAGACATTGGGTGATTCTACTAAAATTGGAACCTCATGAAGGCTGATGGACAAAAATAAAAATAAAATTAAATAAAGTTTCCACATACATTTGACTGACATTTCAATCAAATATGAACCAAATCAATGAACCATCATTATCAAAATACAATAGATTTCTATACACTAGGCTTACTATTGGGGAAAAATGACTTGGGTGTTATTGGTATAAAGATTCATGGTTTGTAATGGTGAAAAAAGGTATTAATAAAATTCATATATTTTTATTCATCAAAATGATGAGAAGCATACTGTTGTCTTTCAGTGTATGGTGGTCAGAAATGCTAGACAACGTATAATATTTATGATAGACCTGCACAATACAGAATTATCTCACAGGCAGCACAAATTTAGAATGTTTCCTAGATTTGTATGTAACTGAAAATACCGGTTTAAAACCATTTTCACCTAGAATTTTACTTCACACTGTAAATAAAGATAACTTACCTTTTCATTATTTAATGACTATAGAATTTCCAGGAATGCTGCTAACTTGCAAATAGAGAGAGAAATACATTTTCTTGGTTCAAATATTTACAAGAATCATTCACCATTTCATAAAATGACATTACTGAACATAGCACTGACTCTGGTTTTAGAATTGTGTATATAGACTAGATGTGTTGGTCTGCGTTTGTAGTTACAATTTTTCTCAATAATCCTACATATAGTTGTACTGTATGTCTCACATATGTCTTCTAGATATGTTATGACCAAACATTTATAAACTGAAATATGTTTTATCTAATTATAAATTATTTTTATTTCATCTTCATATTATAGTTTGGTAATTACAAAGCTTATTTTCAAAATTATGTATGAGGTAATTGATTTGCTCCATGAATTTTATTAAGGATAATAAAGCTATTGTCAAATTAGGGCTTGAAAATCATAGGTTTAAATACATTAGCTAGAATTTACCATAGATTCAATGCAATAATGTGCATGAAACTTTAAAATTTACTACCCTCTTTCATCCACATTTTACCATTCAATCTGCATAGCACTATGTAAAGTAGGGCAATGGTTCTTTTTAAGTTATTTTCAAGATATAAAAACTAAGTCTGAAAGAGATTCCACAACTTGTCAGTGATCATACAAGTTTAATAAATGCCAGATCTAGAGTCAGAATCCAGGTCTCTATTCTTTAACTTCAAGTATTTACCATGACCTCATGTTGTTGCCTGATGATGTAGTGGACAGAGGGACTATTTTATTTTATAATAATTTTATTCTTTTCTTCACTACTAGAATATTCTTACATATAGAATGTTGTCCACTGACCATTTTAAGCTTTCTTTAAACTCAAATGTAGCACAAAATTTTTATTTCCTATTGTATTGTTATACAAATGTACATCTTCAATGTACATCTTCAAAGTGAACTTAGATACTGAGGCAATATACTTTTTGGTTTTTTTTGAGAGAGAGTATGCATGACCTGAGGGAAGTGGCAGATGGAGAGGGAGAGAATCTTAAGTAGGTTCCATGCTTAGTGCAGAGCCCCTTTGGGACTCAATTTCACAACACTGAGATCATGACCTAGGCTGAAATCAAGAGTTGTGGGATCAATGGACTCAGCTACCCAGGTGCCCCTTGAAGCAATATTCTGAATATTTCAGAGCAAAAAGAAAGCAAACAAAAACCCACTTAAAATTTAGCCTTATTGTCTGAATATTTTTAATGAAGGCAATACTTTTTCTTTTCAGTCTGGCACAATTATTTTTTTCCTAATTCTGGCTTTTTATGATAATCAAAACATTTCATTTCATTTTCTTACTATCTACTTAAGTCTTCATAGTTGTTTTTTTTTTTTTTTTTTTTTTTTGCCCACTACTATCAACCAATATTCTTATTGAACAGATATTCTTATTGAACAGTCAACAAAGGACACACTGATTGCTTGTATGAATAGAGTTTGTGATTTTTGGTTTCCAACTGGACCTTTAAGTAAGACTGTTCACCCTTTGCCTCAATAGCAAGAGAGCAGTGGTGATATTTTTTCTGCTGCTTATGATTTTACCTCTATAGGAGAGGAATATGATGAAATATTCAATAGAAAAAATACAACATTTTAAGGAATAATAAAATGCATATTAGAAAACCCAAAAGCCCCTCTAGAACTGCAAATTTAGTTGAATGGCTAATGCACTTCAATTTCTGGTCTCTTATTGAAGTAATTACTAGCAGAGTCAAATTCATATTTACACATTTTAGAAATGCATTTAAACTAACTATTGGTTGTTAGAATTTGACTGGTCTTGCATATATTAAATGTATTTTTCAAAAACATAGCTATGTGGTTTGTCTCTGAGGACAGGATGAGAACTAGAGATAGCATATGTAACATAAATATTTTAGGGAAAAAAATCATAATAATGAAGATCGTTCTTACCAAAACTTAGCATCTATATTCAAATTTCTCTTCAAATTCCCTTCTCTTCTAGTTTTTTTTTCTTACCTTTCCTTCTCTTCGTTCTTTCTTTTGTTTCCTCCTTTCTCCTTTTCTAGATTTACACTCCACCATTTTAAACTTTAAAGGCATGAATTACTCTGTGCCATGTTTTAAGAGGGACAAAAAAGAAAAAAAAATTCCGCATGGATAACAACGAGCATGGTGAAAGAACTTGAAGGAAAGACATGGTGGAAAAGCCTTGTTAATTTATACTTGTGTTTTGTCCTAAATTATATTCTCATCACTAAAATAAGTACATGTAGAAAGAAAATACTGGCATAAGACATCAGTTTATATATATATATGTATATATATATATATACTGGCATAAGACATCAGTTTATATATATATATATATATATATATATATATATATATGCTGACAATTGTATAAAATTAAATAATATTTAGAGCCCTGAAGGAGTAAACTATGTAGGTAAAATGAGATAAGAAATCATAGCCACAACAAAGTTGACCTTTGGAGAAAGTTCTAGAGCACGTAGGGTCAGGCTACCATGAATTCAACTTGGTTTACATTCTAAATACAGGATTTTCCAATATCCTCACCCTTTGATAATGGAAAATGCATTATTTCCAATTACTTGTGTTTGGGATATTTTTTCTCTCTACTAGATTTTTATCTGTTCATTGCTGATTATCCTCCAAGCTCTGCTTTAGAACCACATAGAAATGGAAGTGGCAACCAATAAAGTGACAACAAACATCTCTTCCTTCCTCTTAACCAGTCTTGTTTTTCACATTTCTCTTTTTAGCAATCCTTTTCTGCAATCCTTTTTTTTTTTTTACAAATTCAAATATTAGAAGATAGAAAATATTTGATTCTGTCAAGCTAGAAACCAAATAATTAACAATGTTGATTATTGTTGTTTCCTTGATTCTTCATGTTTTCTGAGTATAAGAGCTATTCTTGAATGAGAAAACACTGAATGGAATAAAAATCATGACAGCAAGTATGTTATCGTCTATGTATGTTTATACATACCACGTATATAAAACAATGCATGAACCAAACCTTCAGAAGTAATAGAAATATATCACAACATTATAGTTACTTGTACATAGAAAAATAAGCCAAATTCTAATAAATCTGCTATTACCTATCACTCTAAGCTTAAAAATTTAAAAGAATTAAAAGTTTAAAAGAACTTATGTAGCAAGTGCAGAGTCCTGAAGGACTTAGATGATGTAGAAACAAAAGTAAGCCAAGAAAGAAGAAATTCAAAATTAAATTTTAGTATACTAAAAGAGGCTGGAACTCAGTAATTCAAAACTTCATCTCCAGAAGTGGGGCTTCAAACTAAACAGGACCCGTAGAGGCAGACACACAAAAGTGTTATATCTGGGACAGAATTAGATTCACAGAGAAGGAGAGAATCCTCTTGGTTAGTGGAATCAACAGAAAAGAAGGAAATTATAAGGGAAGAATAAGGATCCCACTGAAATGAAAAGAACCAAGACATGTTGGTCATATCTCCAACATAACCAATAATATATCCATAAAGGAAACTGCACAGAATAGAATAGGAATGACAGAATAGGCCACTCCCATAATAGTAGACCTGTCAAAGAAAGTAGTTCATGCCTATATACAACTACTGGGGTAAAAAAATCCATAAATGCAAATCAAACATTTTTGGTGGTTAAATTTCTACCAGTTACTCTCAAAAAAAGAAGCTGAGGAAGAGTGTAACATATCACTCCAAATGGAATTTAAAACTTAAAATAAGAATATGATAATGAACTATTTTTCCAGTGAAAATTTTGTGCAAAACAAACAAACAAAAACCCCTCACAGTACCACAATACTCTAAACAAAACTGCATATTCTCCAACAAAGATGTGAAGTTTTTTTTTTAAACCAGAAATTAACAATAAAAATGAACTGAAAGAGAAATAAAAAGAGTTTGAAAGCAGGAAAGAAACAGAAGAAAACATCAAAATTATGTTAGAAATGAAGCCTAATTTACAAAGTAACTAATACAGAATTTATTTAAATGAAAACTTAGTAATGGATGGTTCACTCATATGGATAGATATAGAAATAAATATAGATACAAATAAGAATGCATATATATGTACATATGTTTATGTACACATAGAGAATATAAACACTTGCCCACATTTAGAGGGATAGAAACAGAGAGAGACAAAGACACAAAGAGAGAAAGAGAAAAAGAGAGAGAAAGAACCTATTTATTTATTTTTCTACAGATACAGTTTGAGAGCAGAAATACTCTTATGGAGGGGAGACAAGATGGCGGGGAAGTAGGAGGAGGCGCCTTTTCAAACTGTACCCTAAAGTGAGCTGATTACCTACCAAAGAGCTCTGATCACCCATGAAATGAGCCTGAGATCAGAATTATACATGTCTGGATCTCTACAGGGGCAGAAGACGCCAATGGCAGGTAAAGCGGAGTGGGAACGTGGGACTGATATCAGAATATAATCAAAAGGGGGAGGGAGCCACCAGAGGCGACCAATTGGAAAGTAATACCCCTAATACGATCAAGAGTGCCCTGCGTCTGGGGACCAGCATTAACTTGGAGACTGGTTGAAAGCACTCCAAAAGAGCAAAGGATCTTGGGGGGAAATTGTGGGAATCAGGGCGGCTAGGGACAGGGGCTTAAGTCCCTGGACCCAGGACAGCCTCCCTTGGTGCTGAGCCGGAGAGAGTGCGGCAGAGAAACCAGGTCTTGGTCCCTGAGCTGCCAGCACGCCCAAGAACGCATGGGGTCCGGTTCCTGTGAGGGGTTGGGAGCCTCGCCAGATGGAAGAATGCCAAGCTGTGCTACAGAGCCTGAGACACGCGTGCCCCTCATCCTCCCCTTAGAGAGGTGCGCAAAGGCCCACCTGGCGCTCTTAGACCCACGCCATTGTTTCAGAGCCTGAGACGCACGCCCCAAACTCTCCCCTGAGAGAGGTGTGTGAAGGCCCAGCCTGGTGCTTTCGGACCTGCACCCTGCTCTCAGAGCCTGAGACATGCTCGTGACTCACAGCCTCCCCTGAGAGAGGTGCATGCAAGCCGGTCGCTCTTAGACCCAGAAAGACCAGGCACTCCCAGCCCGGGCCAGCGGGGAAAATCTCAGTGTGCAATTGCTGCTTGGAACCTCTCTGGCAGTCTGGAACTGCCCAGACAGCCGCCGATGCCATGGTTTTGGGTACAAGAAGAAGATCCTGCGTCCCCAGGGACCGCGACTCAGAACCTACTCTGCCAGCGGCCAAGGGGGAATTTATATGGGCTCGGCAACACCCACAGAAGAGCAGATTGAGGCTTCTCTCTGAGAGAGAGGTCAGGGTACAGTTTGCTTTCCTCTAAACCTACAAAAACCATCAAAAGTGGTCAAGGCGAGAGAAAACAAAAAAAGTGAACATACATAAAAACCTCCAGAGAACAAAAGCCTGAAAAAACCAATTTCCTCAGAGCCCGCCCCCTTGAGGGGGGCAGGAGGACTTAACTCAGGGAACGTCATTAACTGAAAACCAACGTGGCAGGCCCCTCCCCCAGAAAACCAAACAGCAAAGAAAAAAAAAAAAAAGAATACAAGAGAATAACCACCACTACTTCATAGGACAACTTTTATTTTTAATTTGTTCCCACTATTCTGGCTCATTTTTTTTAATATAGATAATTTTTATATATATAATTATTTACCATCACAGTGAGCTGTCCAGTACATCAAATTCCATAATAACCTTCTAACCTGAAGTTTTTGATACATACACCTGTTTTTCTTTTGCATTTCTATTTTTTAAATTTCTTTTTTTTAATTTTAGTTTAGTTCTTTTCAGTCATCTCTCACCAAAATGACTAGGAGGAGGGATGCCCAACAGAAGAAAAATACAGAGGATGGACCTTCTGCAACAGAGCTAACGGCTATCAACATAGACAATATGTCAGAAAGAGACTTCAGGCTAACAATTATCCAGGCAATAGCTAGGTTGGAGAAAGCCATGGATGACCAAACGGAATTGATTAGGGCCAAACTGACAGAGACCAGAGTTGATGTTCACAATGTTAGGGCAGAGCTGAAAGCTACCAGGGATGAGGTTCACAATGCTCTCAATGAGTTCCAATCTAATCTAAATTCTCTCAAACCTAGGGTAAACTGAAACAGAAGATAGAATTAGTGATCTGGAGGACAGATAGAGAGAAAGGATCAAGAGGAAGCCTGGAACAAACAGCTTAGAAGCCACGAAAACAGAATCAGGGAAATAAATGATGCCATGAAACGTTCCAACATCAGAATTATTGGAATCCCTGAAGGGGAGGAGAAAGAAAGAAGTCTAGAAGATATAGTGGAACAAGTTCTTCATGAAATTTTTCCCAATCTCGCGAATGGAACCAGCGTTCATGTACTAGAGGCCGAACGGTCTCCACCCAAGATTATAGATTCCAAAAAACATCAAGGCACCGGATAGTCAAATTGAGGAATCATAATTGTAGATATAATCTCTTGAAAGCCGCTAGGACAAAGAGGCTCCTTACTTACAGAGGAAAGCCCATCAGAATAACGTCAGACCTTTCCACAGAGACCTGGCAAGCCAGAAAGGGCTGGCAAGATATATTCAGGGCACTAAATGAGAAGAACATGCAGCCAAGAATACTTTATCCAGCAAGACTGACATTCAAAATGGATGGAGAGATAAAGAGTTTCCAAGACCAGCAAGGCTTAAAAGACTATGCAACCACCAAGCCAACACTGCAGGAAATATTAAGGGGGGTTCTATAAAAGAGGAAAAATCCTAACAATAGCATTGAACAAAAATATAGAGACAATCTACAGAAAGAAAGTCTTCAAAGATAACACGATGTCAATAAAAACGTATCTATCAAGTAATCACTCTCAATGTGAATGGCCTAAATGCGCCCATAAAACGGCACAGGGTTGCAGATTGGATACAATGACAAGACCCATCCATATATTGTCTACAAGAGACCCATTTTGAATCTAAAGATACACCCAGACTGAAAGTGAAGGGATGGAGAAGCATCTTTCATGCCAATGGGCCTCAAAAGAAGGCCGGGGTAGCGATTCTCATATCAGATAAATTAGATTTTAAACTAAAGACTGTAGTCAGAGATACAGAAGGACACTACATAATTCTTAAAGGGACTATCCACCAAGATGATCTAACAATTGTAAATATCTATGCCCCCAATATGGGAGCAGCCAATTACATAAGAAAACTGTTAATCAAGATAAAGAGTCATATTGATATGAATACATTAATAGTAGGAGATCTTAACACAACTCTCTCAGAAATAGACAGATCATCGAAGCATAAAATCAATAAAGAAACAAGAGCATTGAATGACACATTGGACCAGATGGACCTCATAGATATATACAGAACATCCCACCCTAAAACAACAGAATACTCATTCTTCTCAAGTGCACATGGAACCTTCTCCAGAATAGACCACATACTGGGTCACAAATCAGTACTCAATCGATATCAAAAGACTGAGATTATTCCCTATATATTCTCAGATTGCAATGCTTTGAAACTGGAGCTCAATCACAAGGAAAAGTTCAGAAGTAACTCAAACACCTGGAAGCTAAAGACCACCTTGCTTAAGAATGCTTGGATCAACCAGGAGATCAAAGAAGAACTGAAACAATTCATGGAAACCAATGAGAATGAAGACACTTCGGTCCAAAACCTATGGGATACAGCAAAGGCGGTCCTAAGGGGGAAATACATAGCCATCCAAGCCTCCCTCAAAAAAATTGAAAAATCCAGAACACACCAGCTGTCTCTACACCTTAAAGAACTGGAGAATCAACAACAAATCAAACCAATTCCACACATAAGAAGGGAAATAATCAAGATCAGAGCTGAGATCAATGAGGTAGAAACCAGAGATACAGTAGAACGTATCAATGAAACTAGAAGCTGGTTTTTTGAAAGAATCAATAAGATCGATAAACCATTGGCCACACTAATCCAAAAGAAAAGAGAGAAAGCCCAAATTAATAAAATTATGAATGAAAAAGGAGAGATCACAACTAACACCAAGAAAGTAGAAACAATCATCAGAAGTTATTATCAACAGTTATATGCCAATAAGCTAAGCAACCTAGATGAAATGGATGCATTCCTGGAAAACTATAAACTCCCCAAATTGAACCAGGAAGAAATTGACAACCTGAATAGACTGATATCTAGTAACAAGATTGAAGCAGTGATCAAAAACCTCCGAAAAAACAAGAGCCCAGGACCTGATGGATTCCTTGGGGAATTCTACCAAACTTTCAAAGAAGAAATAACACCTATTCTCCTGGAGCTGTTTCAAAAAATTGAAGCAGAAGGAAAATTTCCAGACTCTTTCTATGAAGCCAGCATTACCCTGATCCCCAAACCAGGCAAAGACCCTACCAATAAGGAGAATTTCAGACCAATATCACTGATGAATATGGATGCTAAGATTCTCAACAAGATCCTAGCAAACAGGATCCAACAGCACATTAAAAAGATTATCCACCATCACCAGGTGGGATTCATTCCTGGGCTACAAGGATGGTTCAACATTCACAAATCAATCAATGTGATAGAACAAATCAATAAGAGAAGAGAGAAGAACCACATGGTCCTCTCAATTGACAAAGCATTTGATAAAATCCAGCATCCGTTCCTGATTAAAATTCTTCAAAGTATAGGGATAGAGGGAACATTCCTGAACGTCATAAAATCTATCTATGAAAGACCCACAGCAAATATCATCCTCAATGGGAAAAAGCTTGCAGCCTTCCCATTGAGATCAGGAACATGACAAGGATGCCCACTCTCACCACTCTTATTCAACATAGTATTAGAAGTCCTAGCAACAGCAATCAGACAACAAAGAGAAATAAAAGCTATCCAAATTGGCAATGAAGAAGTCAAACTCTCTCTCTTCGCAGATGACATGATTCTTTATATGGAAAACCCAAAAGACTCCACCCCCAAACTACTAGAACTCATACAGCAATTCAGTAACGTGGCAGGATACAAAGTCAATGTACAGAAATCAGTGGCTTTCTTATACACTAACAATGAAAATACAGAAAGGGAAATTAGAGAATCAATTCCATTTACTATAGCACCAAGAACCATAAAATACCTGGAAATAAACCTAACCAAAGAGGTAAAGGATCTGTACTCGAGGAACTACAGAAAACTCATGAAAGAAATTGAAGAAGACACAAAAAGTTGGAAGACCATTCCATGCTCTTGGATCAGAAGAATAAACATTGTTAAGATGTCTATGCTGCCTAGAACAATCTATACTTTTAATGCCATTTTGATCAAAATTCCACCGGTATTTTTTAAAGAGCTGGAGCAAATAATCCAGAAATTTGTATGGAACCAGAAGAGACCCCGAATCACTAAGGAAATGTTGAAAAACAAAAATAAAACTGGGGGCATCACGTTACCTGATTTCAAGCTTTACTACAAAGCTGTGATCACCAAGAAGCATGGTACTGGCATAAAAACAGACACATAGACCAGTGGAACAGAGTAGAGAGCCCACATATGGACCCTCAACTCTATGGTCAAATAATCTTTGACAAAACAGGAAAAAATATACAGTGGAAAAAAGACAGTCTCTTCAATAAATGGTGCTGGGAAAACTGGACAGCTCTATGTAGAAGAATGAAACTCGACCATTCTCTTACACCATACACAAAGATAAACTCAAAATGGATAAAAGACCTCAAGGTGAGACAGGAATCCATCAGAATCCTAGAGGAGAACATAGGCAGTAATCTCTTCGATATCAGCCCCAGCAACTTCTTTCAACATATGTCTCCAAAGGCAAAGGAAACAAAAGTGAAAATAAACTTTTGGGACTTCATCAAAATCAAAAGCTTCTGCACAGCAAAGGAAACAGTCAACAAAACAAAGAGGCAACCCATGGAATGGGAGAAGATATTTGCAAATGACAGTACAGACAAAAGGTTAATATCCAGGATCTATAAAGAACTCCTCAAACTCAACACACACAAAACAGATAATCATATCAAAAAATGGGCAGAAGATATGAACAGACACTTCTCCAATGAAGACATACAAATGGCTATCAGACACATGAAAAAATGTTCATCATCACTAGCCATCAGGGAGATTCAAATTAAAACCACATTGAGATATCACCTTACACCAGTTAGAATGGCCAAAATTAGCAAGACAGGAAACAACGTGTGTTGGAGGGGACGTGGAGAAAGGGGAACCCTCTTACACTGTTGGTGGGAATGCAAGTTGGTGCAGCCTCTTTGGAGAACACTGTGGAGATTCCTCAAAAAATTAAAAATAGAGCTTCCCTATGACCCTGCAATTACACTACTGGGTATTTACCCCAAAGATACAGATGTAGGAAAAGAAGGGCCATCTGTACCCCAATGTTTATAGCAGCAATGGCCACGGTCGCCAAACTGTGGAAAGAACCAAGATGCCCTTCAACGGATGAATGGATAAGGAAGATGTGGTCCATATACACTATGGAGTATTATGCCTCCATCAGAAAGGATGAATACCCAACTTTTGTAGCAACATGGACGGGACTGGAAGAGATTATGCTGAGTGAAATAAGTCAAGCGAGAGAGTCAATTATCATATAGTTTCACTTATTTGTGGAGCATAACAAATAGCATGGAGGACAAGGGAGTTAGAGAGGAGAAGGGAGTTGGGGGAAATTGGAAGAGGAGGTGAACCATGAGAGACTATGGACTCTGAAAAACAATCTGAGGGGTTTGAAGGGGTGGGGGGGTGGGAGGTTGGGGAAACCAGGTGGTGGGTATTAGAGAGGGCACAGATTGCGTGGAGCACTGGGTGTGGTGCAAAAACAATGAATACTGTTATGCTGAAAATAAATAAATTAAAAAAATGATGCTGGGGAAAAAAAAAAGAAATACTCTTATGACAGTGAACATATCTAGAACCCAAATTTTGGTTTCTGAATACACTCTTCTCAAAAGGAACTGATGCTTCTTGGAGAAATGGCTAATCCCAAGGCTATTGCAGGGAATGCATAGATAAGCCCCCCAAAAACTTGTTATGAGTGAATATAAGGAAGTGTTCAATAATTGCATGTCACAAAGACACAGAAGGCAGCCTGTCCTGAAGGTATTTACACTGCCCAAATCTGGGATAACTTAATATCAAACTGAGTAATGATAATAGCAGATCATAATCTATTGAATAAAATATAAGTCCACACTGATTTTATATATATATATATAAATATAGACATATTTATATATGTCTATATGTCTATATATATATATATATATATATATATATATATATATAGACAAATACAGAAGTTAACTAGTGCCTGTTGCAAGGATCACTGTTCTGCTCTCAATGGCTATAAAATCCTGAAAAGCCTCAACCTGAATTTAAATGCTATGGACCACAGTGGCATGGTTGTGCTATGTGAGGATTTGAGACATCCAGAGTGTGCCCTGTAGGTTCTTGGGTTGCAAAAAGCTGAATTTGATGAGGAAATTCATAGACTACTGATAAAAGAAAATTCCCTACTTGCCAATCAGAGGTGACTGAACCAGAAGGGTTAAACACTAATTGCAAACAACTTGAACTCATTCTGATTTAAGACCACCTACAAAAGATAGGTATTGGAGCCCTTACTTGTCACCCACTCTGTACCCGGGAATTAATGGTTATTGATGGCTGCTGTGAGTCCCAATTTTTCTGGCAATTTGTTCAAACATGTCTCACTGAATGTGTATTTATATGGTTTTTACTTGTCTTCTGACATTGGAAGCTACTGAAAGACCTTCCAGATAAAATTTCTATTCTGTCTCACAATTACATTTTTAAAATTTAATAAAGTCGTAAATCTTAAAACAAAAGAAAATGCGGAGTGGGAAGGGGGAAATTAAATTCAGTCTCCATGACAGTGATGGGATGCAATCACTAGGAAAATACCTGGATTCTGGGGAATCCATGGCTCCATCCGGGCCAAATGACACCAGGAAGACAAGGATCTGATAATTAGGGTCCAAGCAAGGATAACAAGAGGCATAATATTTTATTTTTTAAATTAACATATAATGTATTATTAGCCCCAGGGGTACAGGTCTGTGAATCATCAGGCTTACACACTTCACAGCACTCACCATAGCACATACCCTCCCCAATGTCCAAAACCCAACAACCCTCTCCCTCCCCACACTGCAACCCTCAGTTTGTTTTGTGAGATTAAGAGTCTCTTATAATTTGTCTCTCTCCTGATCCCATCTTGTTTCATTTTTTTCCTTCCCTATCCCTCAACCCCCGCACGTTGCCTCTCAAATTCCTCATATCAGGGAGATCATATGATAATTAGCTTTCTCTGACTTATTTTGCTCATCCACATTTTTGCAAATGGCAAGATTTCATTTCTTTTGATGGTTGCATAGTATTCCATGATATATATATATATATATATATATATATAAAACCTCTTCTTTATCCATTCATCTGTTGATGGACATCTAGGTTCTTTCCATAGTATGGCTATTGAGGAGATTGCTGCTATAAACATTCGGGTGCACATTTGGGTACACATGCCCCTTCGGATCACTACATTTGTATCTTTAGGGTAAATACCCAGTAGTGAGATTACTGGGTCATAAGGTAGCTCTATTTTCAACTTTTTGAGGAATCTCCATGCTGTTTTTCAGAGTGCTGCACCAGCTTGCATTCCCATCAACAGTGTAGGAGTGTTCCCCTTTCTCTGCATCCTTGCCAGCATCTGTCGTTTCCTGACTTGTTAATTTTAGCCATTAATAACTGGTGTGAGGGGTATCTCATTGTGGTTTTGATTTGTATTTCACAAGAGGCATAATAAATAACCCCCAAGTCCCATTGTCACTCACCTGCAACATAACACTCTCCCTATATTATGTGTATAGATTATGTATACACACACACACACACACACTATATTTTACCACACATATATATATTAAAGCTCTTTATTTCCATAATATGCGAACTAGGAATGTGGAATTAGAAAAGAAACTTTCAGCAATATTCATAATAATATTAACCAAGGAAAGAAGGACCAACAGGTGCAAAAACAGAATGAGAAAAAGAAATTTGCATAATCTCAAAGCATCTCTGTACAAAACACTTCTTAATTACAAATTTTAAAAAGACAACTATGTAATTAAGTTTTCCAGATATCAACTTAATCAAATTATTGAATTTGTCATCACCAGTAAAAAAACAAATCAATTTATGATGTCAGCTGATAGAATGCAATAAAAACATCATTTTTATAATATCCCTATCAAAAACATATTCTTTGCCTAATTATGAGAGAGACTAAGTCAAATTGAGTAACATTCTGAATGTGCTATTACTGCTCTGTAATCTTGATAAAAATTTTCGAGGGTACGAAATTCAAGGAAAGACAGAGGAATACTTCTAGATTAAAGGCTAGGATGATGAGATAGTTGGGTAGAACAGATGAGCCGGAATTGTATCTTTTTGAAGAGTATGAACAAGGTTTCTGGGCCAGAAATTTATAGGAGTTATTTATATGATTCCTGAAACTCTTCTGTAAGCTTCAATTTGTTTCGGAAAGAAGTATTAAAAACACACAGACCTGTTTAGATGGTCCTACTGCACATAATAAAAATGCAACTCAGGGTACCTGGGTGGCTCAGTTAAGTGTCTGACTCTTGATATCAGCTTAGGTCTTGATCTCAGAGTTATGAGTTCAAGCCCTGTGTTGGGATGGAGCCTACTTTAAAAAATTAATGAATTAATTTAAAAAATTTAAAAAAACGCAACTCTATCAAATTGGATGCAAACTGTTTTACCTCCCGTCCAGAGAGAGGAATCCACTGACAACATGCTTATATGTGTGGCAATGTCAAGTTGCTATCTGAGTTTTTAAACACCTCCTCTTATTTTTTGTACTTTCTTCTTATGAACTGGTAAGAACCAGTTAATAGACTGGCATTGGTGTCCATAGGCCACAGTTTGTGTAGAAATGAATTAGAAGAGAAGAGAGGCCCATAACTGAGAACACAACCTTTTATCAATGTCTAAGTCATAGTGCCTGACTATGGTTCTTTCTCTAGGGAAGGGTTTTAGAGATAGAAGGACAAGGTTTAGAGAAAATTGTGTCAGCTGTTTGCTCTGCCTAGCAAGCTTCCTGCTTTAAGGTACTGAAAATGATAGATGTGAAGAGCTATCTTTTTTTTTTTCTGTAAGAATACAGTTTTCAGTGATGCCTTAGCAAACACAAAAATGGCACATTACTTTTAATATGGAAAATATAAAAGATATTCAACTCTTGCCATTGTTTAAATAAATAAATAATACAACCTTTCAGTTTATCACAATATTGAATCATAGCTCCTCAAAATATGTGCACTGTTTTAGCAAGAACATAGAATTTTGATGAAAAATATTTTTAAGTTAGGGAAAACAAAATAAAATGTTTAGACCTTTACAGAAACCTAAAGAAAACTCTTACAGGCCATAGGTGGGGTATAATTTTTTGATGGCCTTTTTTCCTGATGTTCTTTGAATATTTATAATAAAAAGTGACAATAATAATAATGTTCATTATTTATGTATTGTACTAGCATCTTAAAAGCACTATCTCATTTAATCATTTATATAAACCTATGAGGCAGATCTCATCATTGCTATTTTCATTGTGCAGATGGGAACACTGAGGTTTATGGGGCTTCATTTGCCCAAAACCATACAGCTAGAAATAAGAGTTGGGATTCATAATGAATGTTTTATTATTATTATTATTATTAAGCACTTGATTTTTAAAAAGTCTTCTATTCCCAGAATGGAAAGGTTCATGACTGAAATATTCAGAATTTAATCTTACTGTTTTATTTTTGTTTTTTCCACATCAAGCAATGAAACCGTAAAGTTTTCATTGTGCTTATATGGTAGCTAAATATATTATTTTTTATCTGCTACACAATATATTATATATGACTACATCTTACATCTTCCAGTTTGGAATTGAAAAGAGATACACCCCAGTTAGACTTTCTATTGCAGACCTACATAGATTTCCCATTATTCCCAAATAATTATTTGAACTTGTGGCTGCTTCTCTGAATGTGACTTAAGTGATCTCAACTTGTTTTCCACTTGTTTCTTTCTCTTTTCAGAGACTTAATTTCTAATAAAAATAACACCTGGCTACAAGTAATTTATTTCAGTTTCTCTAAAACTTTTAATTCTTCTACTTTTATTTCTATTGTGGTTTTTCAAAACAGATTAATTTATTCACCAATCAATTCAAAATGCCTTTGTACTATCAGTTCATCATAAGATTTGAATGGATTTATTTTTTTACTATTTCAAATAATATATTAATGTATTTCAAAGTTTCTATTTTCTTTTTTATACATTTCTCTCTTGATGGATTCTTAAATCTGACAAAAATATTAATACAAGTAAAAGTTACCTGTTTCATAATTGCTTTTCTTATAAGAATAGATGGGACTTTGTTAGCTATATTTCACCAAAATTGCTCCTAAACATCAAAAAAAAATTATAATGAAGCAGCAGCTCAACTGCTATAATTCTGTTTTTTGAATCATGCTCTTCTGTGTTTATCTTTCAAACAATATATTCTCACACCAGCAGCTAGAGTTTTCCTTTTTAAAATGTAGATAGATTACAGCATTTTCCCAGGATTTCCCAGCTCAGAGAAACCTGGCTCCTGTTTAGCCTAGAGGCCTTGCAAGATCTGATTCCCATCCCCCTTCTTACCTCAACCTGATCTCACATCTTCTTTCCCTTGGTCTTGCTCACTTTGTCCCACCCAAAGAGCCCCCATTTTCAGGCTAGCTTTTGCTTACTCTTTGATGAATGAAGGTTATTCCACCCTAACTTCCTCCCCTCCTGTGTACAGCTCAGCTAATCCCTTCCTGACCAACTCTCTTATCCTCAGCAAAAATACTAATATCCTAGCTCATTCGTCTTAACTGGAGTGTATAATGTTGCTGTCTTTTCTAGGAATGAGGGTCTATTCTGTCTTCTTTCTTTGTAGGATTTGTTTGTTCTCCTTTATTGCAACCCAAGATTAAAGCCCACCTCCATTCTTTGCCATATTCTTTTTATCTGTTCTCCCTGTTCAAGGAAACTTAAAGAATTATGAATAACTAAAGCCTATGAAATCCAGAGTATAGAGACTGGGAGCTGGGGTGACTGATTAAAGACTACCTTACAATATAAGATCCTGGAATATTTAGAATCCATCCATACCAGGTTGTATGATCATGTTTATCTGGTTAATTGAAAAGTCAAGATAAAATATTTTGCAAACTTTTATCTGCCTTGTTCATAATTTACATAATGCCCATTCATGTAAACTGTATTAAAAAGTCAAGTAGGCTGCACAAAATTAAATTTATGTCACTTCTATTTGTCTTCAATAATTCTGCAACTTTAACCCACTGAGCCACCCAGGCGCCCCAATAATTCTGCAACTTAAAAGTGTCATCTAGAGAAAAACACATTAATTGAACAGATAAAGAGAGCAATTTGTATTTTAATGTTGTTTTGCTTTGAAAAGCTTTAAAATTCAGTTTGACCTTTTGGAAAACATGTTTTAATACTTGCAAAATCTGATTAATCATATTTATATCCAAACAGAGGTGTGAGAATGAAATAATTATAAAACAGCAAGTGGAGCACTTTGGTCTTTGGACAGTAATTGTCTCTCAAAATAAAACCGAAAAGGAGAATCCAAGATCAAGGACTCAAGAGATCTTATTTTATTTTTTTAATTTTTATTTTTTACTAAGACTGTCAAAAGCTAACTATGTTAGTTGGAGAATTACTGAGTCTATGGTGAAAATATTGGCAACTATATCGTGTAATTTTTCATCTGCAAATTACAATATTCATTTGAGGTGGATAACAGAAAAGACTGTTGACAAATTGGATTTTAACTAATTTCCAATTTCATGTTGGTTAATGCGATGTGATTTGAGTGCCAGATGTCCTGACAGCTGAGATCAACAAGACTCTATTAATGTATATGAGGCCACCACTCACGTTGGTTGGATGGCCTACCTGAGTAGATCATAGGAGAATTTACTGTTTCTTTAAAATGCTAATTTTTAAAAAGAAACAACCAGTATCATAGAAACATCTATATATCAGTTTCTTATTGAAATTCATGGTATGGTGAGAAAAAAGTTACTGTGAAAGAAGAAGAAAATCTGGTTATTTAAACCAAATCAAATACTCAAAATTCAAAGTTTCAGATCAGAAAATCTCAGTGGGCTAATAACTGGGACCTATCCTGCTGATGCAACAGAGGCTTCATGCCTTGGTCTGATGATAATGAACCAAAAGGGATTAATTATGTATTTTGAAAAACAAGGATAAACACTTATTTTAGTAAGAAGAAACTGACTTTATTGCTGCCATAACTGTATGGCTATTTCTAACCTATACAACTGTCTTGAAACCCAAATAGTCATATCACCAAAATGATGTTGCCATTATAGGTTTTATAGATCTATCTGTAACCAATACTACATATTTCCTTTACCATATCATTTAGGACTGGTATTCCATTATAAGCAAAATATAAATGGATAAGCAAGAACAAATTAATTTTTCTCCTCTATAAACTGAGCACTGTAAGAGAGACTTATGCATCTGTAATGCAGCACTCAAACTCATTACTGTTATCAGTGCTACAATTCAAACCCTAATTTTATGTCCTAGATCGGATTCATTCATGTGTCCATTCAGTAGCTAAGTACAAAGGGCCTGATATCAGGCAGACCCTGGGATTGGCAGTTAAAATAGAGTGGTGGAAAAAAATAGACATGAACTCTATATGATATTTATGCTCTTATAATTAATAGTAGAGCTAGATGAGTTAAAAATAATTGCTAATATAAAATATAATCTGTAATATATAATGCATATAAAATAAAATTACTAATTTATAATAGTATTTCTAATAAATATATGAGCATAAACATTAATACTATGAAGAAAAATTCTAGGATCTTTAAGGAAGTATTCAGTAGATTGTAAAAATGGTCACAAATGCTTCCTCTTCCTGAATTCATGCCCTGGGAATATAGCATTGCAGATCTTCCCATTAAGAGATGGAATCAATTTTCACCTAAGCGGATCACATGTCTTACTTTGTCCTTTAGTTAATATGATGCAAGCAAAGACTTCAGAAGTATTTGTACATCAAGTCTTGCTCGGCAGTCCTACGTTTATCACAGCATTATTTATAATAGTCATGATATGGAAATAACTTTTGTCTACCAACAGACGAATGGATTAAGAAAATATGACTTTATATATAATTTATACATGATGTGTATAATATTAATATATATTATTCTTATGATAACATTATATATGAATATTATTCAACCATAATAAAGGAAATCCTGCCATTTGGTACAGCATGGATGAAGCTTGAGGACATTAACCTAAGTGAAATAAGAGAAAAACAAGTACTGTATGATCTTACTTATATGTGGAATTTAAACAACAACAATAACAAAAAAGCCAACTCCTATAAACAGAGACAGTTCTATAGTTGCCAGGGCTAGGAGGTGGCAGGTAGGGAATATGGGTAAAGGTGGTCAAACAATGCAAACTTTCAATTACGCAGTGAATAAGTTATGGGGATGTAATACACAGCATGGCAACTATAGTTAACAAAGCTGTTGTACATTTGAAAATTGCTAAGAGAGTATATTTTAAAAGTTCTCACCACACACACAGACTTGTAACTATATGAATAATGGATTTGTCAACTAACTTTATTGTGATGACCATTTTGCAATACATGTTGTATTCCTTAAACTAATACAATGTTCTATGTCAATTAT
The DNA here is from genome assembly GCF_002288905.1 of Enhydra lutris kenyoni. Taxonomy (NCBI): domain Eukaryota; kingdom Metazoa; phylum Chordata; class Mammalia; order Carnivora; family Mustelidae; genus Enhydra; species Enhydra lutris. The sequence goes on from NW_019154086.1 coordinate 14,918,983, forward strand.
ATCTCATGAAAGCTGAAAAAAAAAAAGAATCAAAAAAGAAAAAAAAAACTTTTCTTTTGCTATGCTTGAAATTTGACAGCACCATGAGACAGACCACCGTGTTGCCTACTAAAGAATGAGAGATCACGAAAGAGAATTGAAATGTCCTATTCCGCCCTCCAGTCAGTCCCCAAATATGTAAATGACACCATTTGGAACCAGTCAGCTTCAAACCAAAATGCCAGTTGGTAGCAGAATCAGTGACTGACCACAGAGACATGAATAAGCCCAGCTGACACCAGCAGAAGAAAAACACGACTGAACCCAGCCCCAAATAATGACTCCTATCATCATGAGCTAAACAAATGATTTTTGTTAAGTCACTAAATTCAGGGTATTTTGTGATGCATTGAAAGCTAACTGATATAAATCATGTTAGAGGACCTAATTTAGCTTGTAGAGTTCTGGAACAATTTTCTGAGGAAAGTATCTAAAGGATGAATATGAAAGAGTCACCCAGAGAATGGCATGAGGAGTATTCAGACAGAGGGGAAAGCATATGTAAAAAGCTTGAAGTGAGGAAGTTTGAAACATTTGAGGAAATAGAAGAATGAAGATTTTCTTTGTCAGGATTCTTTCTTGTTTCAGAATCCCAGCATCTTTCTTTCCACTCTACCCTGTCTGTAACTTCAGACTTGAATTTTGATCATTTGATTTCCATTTAATTTTCTGTTTTCTAGTAAAACTCTAAATCTCTACTGCTGATTGATTAACTATTGTTTTTACCAAACTCTTTCCAATGGAATGCAAGGATCCACCGATCTTCAGCTTGCTGGTTAGGGTCCTTCTATTTGCTGACAAGCTTTTCATATTCCCATTTCTTGTCCTGGCCTTGAGAACTGGCATATCTAGATTCCCTGCTCTACTGTTTCTATACACCACACTATAAAAGTTTATTCGGGAAGGGTAATTGTGAAAGATAATCATGCAGATGGGTAGACAGATTAGGGATAGATGATAGAGAGATGATAGACAATAGATAGAGGCAGTTAAATGAGAAAAACAAGTTAGAAAGCATCTATAATCTCATTTTTTATAAAAACAAAAATATATAAAGAATAAGATAATGTATTTATGGTATGCCACCCACCCAAACACAAACATGTATACATACATACAGCAAACTGAACAGATGTTGCTTCTGCTTGTACAGTCCTAGAAACATAATTCTGTTTCTTTCTTTACTGCTATATTATTTTAATACATTGATTTAAATTAAGTTTTCTAAACATGGCTTACTCAAGATATATTTATTAGTTAAGTTGGCTGCTGAGATATATGCCAAAAAGTTAGTTTACCTTGGACAGTTAGTAGAGATACATGTAGTGATAAACTAGTTAAAATCTGGGTATACTACTTACACATAGTTTTCAACATATGACCAATGAACCATAATAATCTCACTGGGTTATAAGTGTTTTACTATAGAAGTATATGTCTACAAATTACTGTTTTCTTTTTCTTTTTTCCTAAAATGAAAGTAAATAAAGACTAATTCAAATGTTTCTTCATTAAATGTTGCTGTCATGAACTTTTGCCCCTGGAAAGAGGGAGCAAGTAAAGTAGGTATAAGACTAGACATTTTGCTTTTCCTCAGGTCAAAGTCAACAAATTTAAAAGATAACAATTTTAGTTCTTCAGCATCTTTTTTCCTCACACGTACACAAGAAGTATGTGTAACAAATTCTCATGTAGCTGATCACATTACGATTACCTTGTGAATTTGTAAGGCAGGTGTTACTATCCTCCTTGTTTTTCTAGCTGTAGCAGCTGAAGCTCAGAGTTAAAGAGTGCATCTAGGGTCACACACTGGGTCAATTGACTGAGGGTTTTTGCAGAGATCAATAAAATAATTCTCTGGATAAGTTTAAATTATTCCCCCAGGGACAGTATTTCAACTAATACAGTTCTTTTCATGAATAGTTTCTTCAGAGGACAGTTTAGTTTATGGGACAGCTTTATTACAAAGTATTTGGCCCAACTAAATTTGATTTTCTAGATGACTAAGTAGCCATTTATCGTAGGCAAAGATTTTAGATAATATGAAAAGGTCAGGTAAAAGCTGAAATATGTAAATTTTGTGTCACAATTCATTTTGTGTCAACTATTTCTTCATTATGTGTAGAGAATTTGGATTTCATTTTTCTTTCATAGCACTCAAGTAATGTGAGACTGTTTCATTTTAATATTGATGAAATAAATAGAAATGCAGGCTTTCTTTACAAAAATGGCAGCCATCTTCAAGCATTTATGTAGCACTTTATATTCTAAACTGCTCCATAACTTTTGTATTATTCATCCTTTCAACAACCTTGTGAATATGTCAATTGTATTAACTTAAAATGTAAATTTAAAAAAAAACCTTAAACATAACAAGTTAAATTACTTGCCCAGATATATAAGATTTTATATTCCTCATAGTCCTATTGAATTATTTGATTGAAATGAGGCTGCTAACCTTTTATATTCTGTTTATTATTAAAGGTCTTATGTGCATTTAATAATGATTATAATTCTGAAATGTGAAGTTTAAAATTTTCATTTCAAATCAAAGTATAAATTACCTACATCTGGTATTTTTATTTTTCAGTAGAAATTCTACATATGTAATAAAATAAAAGTATTTTGTTGATATCTGAGGATTAGTTTTCATGAGATTCTACTTAATTTAGAAATGATATTGATTTGTGTAACTTATTGTGTAAGTGTCTCACTTCTATGAATTTCTTAAGACTTGAGCTAACTAAAAAAAAGAAAAATACTGAGCTGAATTACAGAAGAGTTAAAAATTTCCACCAAATCAGGTCTAGATCTGGTTGTTAATTAAGAATATTGGGCCCATGTAATCATCCTCCATCCCCATCAACCCCATTAGTAGTATCACTGTAAGTACTTCAAGATATGATAACTTGGGGCAAAATAAGTTGACATATCCCAAATCTTAATAAAACCCTTGCCATACACTTAAAAAAAAAATCACAACAACAAGTTCTTTCTGTGGACCATCATGTGTACAATAAATTAGGAGAAACATTAGACAAATGAAACACATTTTTTTTTCTTTTTAGGCATCTTTTTTTTTTAATGCATTTCTCCATTCAGAAGAGTAATTTTTTTTGAAGATTTTATTTATTTGACAGACAGAGATCACAAGTAGGCAGAGAGGCAGGCAGAGAGAGAGGAAGAAGCAGGCTCCCTGCCAAGCAGAGAGCCCGATGTGGGGCTCGATCCCAGGACCCTGGGATCATGACCTGAGCTGAAGGCAGAGGCTTTAACCCACGGAGCCACCCAGGTGCCCCTAGGCATCTTGATCAAGTAAGTCCCCATGATAAACTTTGATGAATCTGAGAAGCAGATATGCTGGGCAATTGGCTTCCAAAATATGTGTTTACATGATTTGATATTCAAGGGAAGGATGTCACTGGAGAGAGTGGCTGCTGAGAGGGAAAGCCAGCAAGAAAGAGAGATGAGAGGAAAGCATTAGAGTGTGCAGGTTGAAGGACCTTGAGAAGCCCAAGGGAATTAGGGCTGTCTAAGATAAGAGACTTGAAGAGGGGGTCATCTCCTCCATTCCCACATAGAATTCAGGGGCAGGGCTGTGGAGCCACCATTAGTGCTGGTGGCAGGCTAAGCAACAAGTGATTAGCTGGTCAGTGTTGACAGAGGGCATCAGAAACAGAGTTGGAAAAAGGAAGCAGGGTTGGAAAACAAAAAACAAAAACAAAACAAAACAAAACAAAAAAACAGAAAACAGAAAAAGAAACAGAGTTGGGAAAAAAAAAAAAAGAAAAAGGAAACAGTGTTGAATAAAATGCCTCTTTCAAACGGCTTATAGGCAGCCAATTTCAACTAGGAAACCATAGCAGAAGAGCACATGTAAGTATCACTCATTCAAAAAATATTTGTTGAACATCAGGTAAAGTATTTGTCTAGATCCATATGGGACTGCTCCTGGAGAAACCTAGACCTAATTGTGGAGATTTTTTTCAGGATCTATTCAATATCCTTTGTGAGACAGCCCTAAGCAGGACAAAAAAAATGAGCTACTGATGTTAAGGCTAGCTCGTTTATCCCTAAGAATGTTGTTTAAGTTGTCTGTGACCCTTTACATTCAACTTAAGTTGGTGACCCAGCTTTTCCCAAGAGATCTTCAGGATTAATTCCTTCATACCTCACATTCCTATTTCCTTAACTAGATACCAAAACCCTAGCCCCGAAAACAACTCTTCCCAATCCCATACCACTCTGTGACTATGTTTAGCTGACCAAATTTCAGTCCCTTGCTCTTTCATGAGTTTTCTTCCTTATGACTGATAAATCCTACTACCAACAAACACCTCTGTATCCTTAAGAGTATCTTTGAAGCTGAATAAACTCTGCTCAGCATTGTAAAGCCCTCTTGAGTAAAGGCTGTTTTTCTTTCCTTTCACAGTCTTACCTTAGGTCCTGGCCTTGGAATACAAATCCTCCTTGCTCCCCGTTGTTGCTGCTGCTGCTGCTGCTGCTGCTTCTTCTTCTTCTTCTTCTTCTTCTTCTTCTTCTTCTTCTTCTTCTTCTTCTTTTTTCTTTTCTTTCTTTCTTTCTTTCTTTCTTTCTTTCTTTCTTTCTTATAGAGAAAGAGAGCAGGAGGGAGGGGCAGAGGGATAGGGAGAGGGGGAAAGTGCTCTTTTTTTTTTTTTTTTTTAAGATTTTATGTATTATTTGAAAGACAGAGCGAGTAAGAGAGAGCATGAGAGAGAAGAAGGTTAGAGGGAGAAGCAGGCTCCCTGAGGAGCTGGGAGCCCAATGAAGGACTCAATCCCAGGACTCCAGGATCATGACCTGAGCTGAAGGAAGACACTTAGCTGACTGACCACCCACCACCCCTGCTCCCTAATTGCTTCTTTCAAACAACTTCTTTTCTGCTCTCTTCTTCAAATTCCAGGGCTTCTGACAGTCACTTATTTTAAGTTTTTCATAAACTACTGCCTCCCCTTGCTCACTGCTGGCATTTCTACCACTATAATCAACATTCTGGCAACTTCCCCACTCACATGGATGATTCTTCCAGAAACTTGGCCTTTCTGTTCCTTCATTCCTTCTTCCATTATCAGTTCATGGTCACACAGATATCTTTATTAATTGGATCAAATAAAAAATCTACAACTATCCTCCCTTACTACCTTCTCACCTTCTAGTTTATACACTTTAATATACCTCTGTAGCCCTCCTCCCACCTCGTAGAGAGTGCTAATGTATTATCTATCTTTCTCATGCTCAGTAACCAAGTTTGTGTCTTCATGACACTCCTTACAAACTTAGAATCTATGATTTCTTTAATTCTTCCTGCAAAACCTTTTACTTTCATTGCTTCTCCTTTTATTGACTATGAATGCTAACAGCTAAGCTAAGGTTAAACATAACATTCTGCTGCCTTTGTGCCTCAGTTTAAGATGGTGAATGTTTCTAAAGGGGAACATATGCATTCCCTGACTGCCTCAATTTAAATTCAGGGTCAAGAATCTCATAACAGTACTCATAACTTTTGGGGAAGCCAATTGCATTTCCCTACTATGTTCATTTTCCCATCATCCAGAAAAAGTTTCAGTCTTCTTCCAATTCTCACTCTTCCTCTGCAAACTTTACTCTCACCTGACGCCTAAAAAAATAAAGTCAGTAATTATAGGATTTCTGTAATTTTCTCATTCTGCAAAGAATAAGCCTAGGCACATCCATTCACACATTTGCTTTCCTATATTTGTGTGTAAGTATAACTTTACTTTGTTCCTATCATAAACCAAACTTTCCCCTTCTCTTGATTTACTTCATCTGATCTCAAGACCTTTCCTTCTGTCATTATCCCTATCTCTCAATTATTTTGTTGTTGTTGTTGATGTTTTCCATCAGATCATTCCTCTTGGCTTATATTCTCTACTAAAACAAAAACAAGAATTCTCAGTAGACCCAACACCTGACTGTAGTAACCCCTCATCTCTCCCATATCTCTGGTTTCATCTACAGCCACGTGTCTTACAGAGTTCATTTTGCCACATCCTAAATTCAAAAATCTCTCAACTCAAATTAACCAATTTTCTGTTCTAAGCAATCTAGCATTTTTCTAGTGAAAGTCAGCCACAATGTGTATATTGCCAAATTCAGTGGGTTTTGGGCCATATAGCTGCCATTTGGCCTTCCAGATTATTTCTCTACCCTTTTTACCCGTTCTGTGCCCTGGGAGTTTGACCTATGTGGCTTTTAGTTAGATCTCTTAACTTACTCTCTCCAGTTGGCTTTAGCCAATGAAGAACACCAGCAAAGGACCAGAAGCCAATATGAGAGTTTGGTGGGGATATTTAACTATTCAGCTTCCTCTTTGCAAGGACCTGTAAGGTGATTGTGTTCCTTGAGCAGTTCTACTTCTCTTACAGTAGTCCTCTCTGTAGGAAACTACATTCAGATTCTGTTAATCCTCTGGGCTGTTTTGAATCTAAAGATGGTAAAAACAAAACAAAACAAAACAAAAACAGACCTAAATATTTCTATCCCTTGTACCTTCTATCCAGCACATGCTGTTACATAGAGTCTTTTTACTAAACCTTCTTGAATACCTTAATTTGCATGTATTATCTATTTCTTGCTGAGACCCAAACTTGAACAGTCACATTTCTTTTCTTTTCTCCCTTGACATTTTGACAGCATTTGATATATATATGTATATATATACATATATACATATTCTTTCTTGAAATCCTTTTTTTTTCCCCTTAGGAGTTGAGATTCCCTACTTTCCTTGTGTTCCCCCAAATTCACTGATTTCTTCTAAATCTCCTTTACTAGGTCCTCTTCTTTTAGTCAACTCCTAAATATTGAAGTACACTATGGTTCATTTTTGTATTGGCTTTTATTCTTCAAGTAAAATTTTTGCTTGGGTGATGTCATCTAATCCTGTGACTTTTAAAGATTTATTTATTTATTATTTTAAAGAAAGGGATGGGAGAGAGAGAGAGCATGAGTGGTGAGGGAGGGGCAGAGGGAAAGGGAGAGAGAATATCAAGCAAACTTCCGCTGTGCTGTGAGCCCTGCACAGGATGGATCCCAAGACGCTGATCATGACCTGAGCCTAAATCAAAAGTCAAATGCTTAACCAACTCAGCCACCCAGGTGTCCCCAATCTTGAGACTTTTAATAATAACTGTATATAGATGATACTTTATCTCTGGATCTGACCTCTCCTGAAATGCGTATCTTGAATATCAAACCACTTACATGTGATTTCTACATGGGAATCTGATTAAACATGTCAACATGAACATAGAATTTGGTTTAAACTTCTCATTGCTGGGTTGCCTCTATGTCAGTAAACTCTACTACCATCTACCCCCTTAAGCCACATATCTGAAAGTTAATCTTGATTTTCTTTTTCTTTCATTTAGTTCTCATGTCAATTGTAACAGTAAATTTTGTGCAGTCAGCTTAAAGGGCGTATTCTGAGTCTATATATTTCTCTCTGTGCCTATCCCTAACCTCTCAAGTCAGTCATGATCATCTCCCCTTTAGACTGCTACTATCCTTTTAAAACGGACTCCTTAAATAGCAACCTTAATTATCTTTTAAAAATAGAAAGTCACATCAAATCATTTCCCTGTTCAAAGATCCTCTCCTTATACAATTTAAACTTACCCTGGTGTGTAAAACTCAAAATGACAAAACGTTCTGTCTTTGTCTCTTATCACATCTTGTCCCACATTTTTTCTCTCCCAATTCGCTCCAGCCACTGTGGTCTTCTCTCTATTCCTTATGCATGCTAACCTAATTTCTATCGCAAAGCTTTTGCACAAAGTGCCTTTTTCTTTATTTTTTTCTTTCTTTCTTTTTTTTTTTTTTTTGGCCTGAACTGTGTCTCCTCTAGTTTTAACATCTCTCTCTCCTTCTCTTGGGTCTCAAATGTCACCTTCTCAAGGTACTTTCTGTAATCATGAGATCAAAAGTACTTAGTTTGACAATAGCCAGACCTCCTGATCCTGTAAGTCTTCTTTAACCTAGGAAAATCCCTTTAGAGACTTCCTTTATCTCTACCTCCTCCCCACCTTAAAAGTATATAATCAATAGCTCCTTACAATCACAGTGCAGCTCTTTCTGCCCAAGGGTCCCCCACGTTATATTAAAAGCACTTTTTTTCCACCAAAAAAAGAAAAAAGAAAAAAAGAAAAGAAAAAGTAAAAGAAAGTAACTTCCCAGCCATGCTCCAGCACATCAACCTATTTTAGGTTTTCATCAGAGTACCCATACTTTTAAACGATTTCTTGTTTATTTTATTGCCTTAAACAAGAGCAAAAACAAGCCCTTGTCTTTCTTCTCCTTGAGAATGCAAGAAAAGGAAAGATATTTCCTGACCTTTTCTTCCCTAGAGTTATGAAAGTGCCTAAATTGTACCTAGAACAGATTAACTGCCTAAAAATATTTGTTAAAGGAATAAGCACATTAATGATACCTGAAAACACTCGATTACATTATAAGAAAATATTTATATTACCTCCCCTCCTCCCAGGTATCCCAAAACAGTATATTGGGCTGCCAATTAAAGACTTTAAAAACTGACAACTGAGCAATGTCAGCTCTGGCCTTCGGTGAGAAGCAGGTAGCCCAATAGAAAATTGCATTATTTACCCTGTTCTTATCCAATTTGCTTTTGCAAAAGTGAAACTACATTTATTCATGCATTCTTAATGTAACCATCACTTGATTTTACATCATGGGAAGTCCTATAGACATCAGGTATGCATAAGTGAAAGGTCTGTTCTTGCCCACGAGTCCCTAGACTTACATTACTACTTTTTTTATGGATATCCATGACTTCTTGCATTATCAGCAAACATGGTAGGTAAAATACACACACTATAAAGCATCCAGTGTATAAACTACAGACACATCTACCAGGCATGGATACAACGAATATAAGTAAGATTTGAGCTTGCATTAAGGGTGCAAAAAAATCACTTGGATAACATTTGCAGACTAATTTTTGTTATTAACATCATCAGCCTCTCAATTAAATTGTTAGATGTTTCAAAGTTATTATAGTTGAGAAGTATGCCCAGAAGTGAGAAGCATCCCTCTCACAGATTCACACATCCACAGCCTGAAGCAGAAGACCTACAATATGAAGTAAGGCCGTTTTAGCTGAAACCAAAGCCATATAAGCAAGAAATAAATGCTCCTTGTGCATTGAGACTTTTTTTCTGAATGATAATTACTTAGCTGATTAATATATCAGGATTCTCAAGTATGGAAGCAAACTTGATTCTTCTAGTTCTTTATGATGTCACGTGCTCAGCAATATCCCAGGCAGCAACCCCCAAACACTGAATCAGGATGGTCTCAGGTGACCAATACTCATGGATCCAGAGAACTAGGCTTTTAGGATTGAAGTTTTTGAATCCTTGCACCTTCACTCTATATCCAAAAAGGCATAGTCTCCTTTTGCACTACTTAAAATTACCGTGTAAAATTTCAAAGACTAGTTGAAAGTTCCCATTCAGGAGTCCCTTGCATCCTGTGACTTTGTGTTTTCTGACCATATGCAGACTTTGGTCTCCCAGAGCAAGCTAAATAAATACATGCCCTGTACACTAGATTGTTGCTCTTACTTCTAATTTTTCTTCCCATATACCAACCATTTAAACATCTTCTTTTTCTCCTTCAGTTATTAAAGTTCATCTCTTTCAAAACAAAGCCAATTATTTCTGAATCTCAGGCAATAAATTAATAAACATTTAGTCTTGGCCTACATATGCAAGCTTTTATGCTAGCAGTTTTGGGAGTACCAAGACATAAGACGTAGTCCTTGACCTAGGTCATTTGTACTTAAGTTGCATAGGCAAATTACAGTTAAGAACAGGGTAATGTAAAATAGGTGCCTCACAAAAGGGATGGCTAAGTGGTCCTATCATTGTGCCATGGCTGGTCTTTATGGATGACGTTCCAGCCACTTTCAAAAATCATTTCTTGAGTAATGTTGATGTGAGTGTGTCTAGAGAACAGGAAATCTTTTAAACTGAGAATGCTCCCCACTTAAACTATATAAAATTTTAGCAGAATGGAAGACAGAAATGCTGAAATATAAAGGCATATTTGTTCCTATTAGCTCTACTATATAAAACACATTAACCCAAAAAATAAAGAAATCTTTGGTTTTCATCCAAATGAGTAACTGATATCTATAGGAACTTGCAGTTTTTAATATGTAGTCTCTATTTGTAAAAGGGGGATAATGAAATTCACTATATGCATAGGCAGGGTTTTAAAATCAATCTAATGTTTATAAAGTAATTTAATAAAAATATTAGCCCATTAATGCTGTAAAAAATTACTAGTTAAATGTTTTGATCATGGATTTTTATTAAAACTTTCTTTTAAAACCAAAATAATTACTCTTTTAGGAAGCCTTATAATTAAAGAAACTTCTTTTATTTACGAATATTATGCTCTATGGTGAATGGGCAGAATTCCACATTGTATCCCATCATTCTCTTGTTGTTGTTGTTGTTGTTGTTGTTTTACACAGTCATTTAACTTACTCCAACATTTGTGTGTATAACTAAGAAGCCCAATGAGCCAGAACAGATTTTAAGACCTTGCTGCCCCTTCAACTGAGAAGTAAATGTTTGACACTATTTCCTTAAGGAAATAATCAACAGTTTTGCAAAACAACAGAAGGCATCAAGTTTTATTGCTGGTCCCTGAATTACAATATTAAATTATGTGTTAAAAAGGTATTAGGCACACAGTCTTCTGGAATAACCATCATCATTACATCATATTGCTTTCCATTTAGATTAGCATATAAATGAACAAAGATGGCCAACCACATAGCTGAGATGAGATTTGCCATCTTAAGCATTTAGTTGCCTTGGAAACAGATTGTATAAAATGCAAACTGGTGTACTTGGATGCTGATATTTGCTTGTTTGGGAATTTAAAATTCTGGAGCTGGTCTTAGGATAGCAGGGACACACAAAGCAATTACATAATTTTTCCCAGTAGATCTTTGAAAACATGTTAAACAATGCCAGGAAACTAAGCTGGTAGAAAAGATGGGCATTCTTGGTTCAACGGACAGATGCACAAGGGTATGAAACAACATGGTACATCACAGTAGCTGTAATTAGCTAGGCTTACCACTAGTCTTAGGCATCTGAAGAGAAAGGCATGGCAAAATATAAAGAAAGAATCACTGATGGATGGTCTATGGACAATGGAAAGCATTGTTAAGTATTCAGTCATGGCAACCATAAGATCAGATCTACATTATCAGAAGATAAGATCAGCAGCAGCATGCACATGAAGGATGGAATGGAAGGATACAGTGAATTAAGAAGTCAGAATTATTAAATTATTAAGTCAGAATAATCTCCTTGAGAGATGATGCAAGTTTGAGCCAACAAACAAATATTGGAGATGCAGAGAGAAGATTCTTACACAAAACATGTAATTATAATCTATAGGAGTTGGCAATGGATAAAATGTAGTGGGTAGAATGAATAAAAGAATACATTCAAGACAGACACCCAGATTTCTAGCTTAGAAACATGGTGAACCTGTGGCGCTAACTGTGTTAGGGAGTAAAGGAGAGAAGTAGACTAGTTTGATATGCCCCTTTTGAACTGCCTAGAGGACATTCAGATAGCAATACCCAGGGACTAGTTCCTCACAGGGGTTCTGCACTCCAGGCTTGAATTCACTGATTTGGGTACCTTCAGCATGTAGCGATTGAATCTCTAAGTTTGGTTGCTATCCAGATTGCACAGAGTGAGAATAAAATAGACAAAAACAGGATCCTTGGATCCACCACCGTTTAAGAAGGAGCTGGGAAAAGTGAGTCTGCAAAGATGACTTTGAAGAAATAATTAGAAAATGAGGAGGCACTTAGGGGGAGCCTGCTGACTCAAAAGCTGAGGGAGAATTTTCAGATGATGGAGGGACATTAATGTCAGAAGCCACCAGTTAAGTATAAATAAAGTGAAGTTAGAAGTTATCTACTGCATTAATTAATTAAGAAATCACTGATGAACTTTGTAGGAGATGTTTTAATGAGTAGTCAGAAATAGGAGCCTAATTTCTGTGTGTTAAGGCATAAGAAGCAAGGCAAGAGGAGTGTAGTTTGTATTTACCTTATATAAAAGGAAGAAAAAAGATACAAGGTAGTTTGCCAAAAGGTGATTTGAAGTAGATGGATTTTTTTTTCTTCCTTCCATTCAGAAGAAAACTTGAATGCATCTTCTAACCTGAGGGCAAGAAACAAGGATGGAAAGAAAAGTAAACATTTGAGGGTAGCAGGGTAAGAAATACTAAGAAAGAAATTCTCTTGAGAAAGTAAGAGATTACTAAAAAGTCAAATATTTATTTTCCTTTTACAAGTTTTAAACTACTGAAAACACAAAGAAGTAAATGTAGCTATTTTTAAAAATGTATTTGAATTTATTTAAATTCCATTGATTAACATATCATGCATTATTAATTTCAGAGGTAGAAGTCAGTGATTCATCAGTCTTATAAAACACCCAGTGCTCATTACATCACGTGCCCTCCTTAAAGATACAAATGTAGTAATCCAAAGGGGCACCTGCACCCCAGTGTTGAGGGCAGTAATGTCCACTATAGTCAAACTATGGAAAAATAGCCAATTTTTAAAGAAGTTTTAAAGGAGAGTAAGTTCTTATCTTTAGACTTTCAATCTCCCAACATGAATCCCCTAACTCCAGCCCAAACAGCCCCAGTCTTGCTCTCTTCTGCATACTGCTAACAGTTTGGTATATATTTAACTGGTTTATTTTGTATATCTTCATAGCACACTTATACACATGTGTGCATATGCATATATACATTTCACTTTTATAAAAAATAAATCATTGTACACATATTGCTTTACAATTAACATTAAAAAACATATCACTGATGTATTTCCAGATGACTGCATATATTTCACATTCTTCTTAATGACTGCTTTCTAATGGTTATTTGGTATAGGGGTATTTTATTGTCTATTCTCAAAATAATACTATTTATTTTGTTTCCAATTTTTTATATTGAAAGTATATCCTCAAAAAGAGCTATTTTTTTCTCTGAAAAAGGGAAGAAGAATGAGTGCAAAGATAACTTTTCCCCCCAGGTTTATTGAGGTATGATCAGCAAATAAAAATCATACATATATTCAAGTTGTAAAACATGAAATCTTGATATTTGTTTACATTGTGAAATGATTACCAGAATCAACCTAATCAACATATTAGTCACCTCACATAATTTCCCTTTTTATCTGTATTGAGATCTACTCTCCATCAAATTTCAAGTATGTGATACATTATTATTAAGTTTAGTCACCATGCGGTGCATTAAGTCTACAGAACTTACTCATAAGTGAAAATTTATTCCCTTCAACCAACATCTCCTAATTTCCCCCTCCCTCCAGCCATTCTACTCTCTGTTACTCTGAGTTTTTCCTTGTAGACTCCACAGACAAGTGAGATCATGCATTGTTTATTTCCTATGCCTAGCTTATTCCATTTCTCTGGCTTCTGCTCAGCATTTTGGTTGTGATATTCAGCCACATTGTTGTGCATAGTTGTAGTTCATTTATTCTCCTCATCCTACAATAATCTATTGCACACATATAAAACAATGTATTTATCCATTCTACCGTTGATAAAATTTTGGTAATGTCTAGCTTTCGGCAAAATAGTGCTGCCACGAACATACTCATATATCTTTTGGGTACACATGTGTTTGCATTTCTCTTGAGCATGTACTTAGGAGTGACATTGTTGAGTACATTTCATTTTAAGTTATTTTTGTGTTGGTGTACGCATTCCTTGGATTGAGGAGATCAGTGAGGGCTGGAGTACAGTAACCAAGAGCTCTGTGCAGAGGGCACTACCGAGCTTGGAGAGAGGTGATATGGTAGGCTGGCTAAGCTTTCAAACTCTGGAGTCAGACTGATTATCTTCACTCTCTCTTAACAATTAACTGGTCACATGAATGCTGCGTATTAGAAGGTTTTGGGAAATATAGTCCTCTGCAGCAAAGGTCTTAACAGAGAACAATGATTTATCTTAAAATATTACTGAAAGCCATATCTAATGCTATCCACAGAGAATTCCTTCCATATGGCCTTTAAAAAAAAAAAAATTAAGCGAGGGTTTTTACTTTTGTGGATGCATTTTATTAATTATAGAATTATAGAAAATGTGTATATTACACTCTCAGTTTTCTCCCTAATATTATTCTGGATTACAGGGTACAAGAGCATCTTCTTTTGCCTCTGTGATTCTCCCCATCAAGTCCAGGTGCAAGGAAAATAACACACATCATTTCAGACTCCATCTGTGGACCTCAGGAGCGTCCTACATAGGAGCTGCTGTCTTACAGATGTCTTCACAAGACTGTCTCTTTTCAAATTCTCTAGGCCCTTAGGAGGCAGGGTGTGATCTGTCTGTCTAATGTGTAAGTTTTGGAGAACATTTTCTTAAGTCTCCAATGCCCTGGCTCTGCCCCCATTTATTTATTCAAGTCCACCCACTCCTTTTCCTCCAGTGGAGAATTTTCAGTAATGGTTCTTCTTGTTTTTGATTCATTTTACATTTTAGAGACACAGTGTCTTATGCTGCTTTTACGAAGTGATCTCACTCGTAGCACGACATTTGGAAAGCCCTTATAGAAGACAATCAAACTGTGTCTACTGTTTTTATTTTCCATTTACTTGATCTGATGTTTGAGCAATCAGCCAACTTCAGTTAGGCAACTGTGTTACAGAATTCCAGTGAGTGAGGTGATAATAGAATTCCAAGTACATTCATTTTCTAAATCTATTTTTAATGAGAATTTTTTTTTTAGGGAAGACAGCCATAATATAGAAAATTATTACCTAGAAAAAAAAAAGACACAGTTTGATGATTTTAAAGGTATGAAAAGAAAGCAACAATCTCTAAATATAATTTTTGAGGATTATGTATTAGTAAAATCTTTTCATGCATCAATAAAATTAATTAAAATCTTAATGCTGAATAGAAAGAAAATTCTATTCTTCCAATAATGGCTGAATATTAATACTAGTAATATACAGCTTCATAATATCTTTCTATCTAACCTTATTAAACTTTTAAACCCTATATACAGTGTTGCTTGCTTTGTATCCAGAAACTTCAATTTTTGTGAAATTAGCACTGTCTTGCTTCCCTTCCTAGGAGCAAGGCTCAGATATTTCAATTTCAGAAACAATGAAAGAATAACAAGAAATGTAGTTTGAGGCAAAGGAATGAACATTAAACTGAGAGCAATTGGACAACTTCCTCCTCTCTATGTAACGGCTTTACAGCAGTTTTTTTGTTGAATGGAGGAATGAATGAATGATGAAATTTTGGGAAAGACATTTTTATATATTTTTTACCCATAAAATGAAAATTACAGTAAATCCTCATTGTCTAATAAATTATATAAATTCTAGCAGATGAAATGTTAGAGCACCAAAATTGCCTCTGACAATATTTGCTTAAAAATGAATTCCAAGGCACCTGCATGGCTCAGTAGGTTAAGCTGGGAGTCTTTATTCTGGCTTGGTCATGATCTCAGGGTCTTGAGATCCAGCCCTGTGTCTAGCTTGGAACTCAGTGGGGAATCTACTTGTCCCTCTTCCTCCCCTTCTGCCTCTCTCCCTGCTTTCCCCCTACCCTCTCTCAAATAAATAGATAAATAAAATCTTTTAAAAATTAGTTTTTTTTCTGGGAAAACCAGATACTGCCATGCATAAGAATGCAGTTGAGATCTTTCCTTTCTCCAATACAAAAACTAACTCAACATGGATCAAAGAGCTAAACATAAGAGATAAAATTATAAACTCTCAGAATAATATGTAGGGGAAAAGCTTCCTGATACTGGATTTGGCAATGATTTCTTGATCAATGACTTCTTGTTAGAGGAATCTGGATGGCAGGGTTTCCAGGGGGGAAAAAAAAGAGAGAGAAAGTCAATGAAAAGGAATGTCACATATATAATGAAAGTTTCCAAAAATAAACATATCCACTACCACCACCACCAAAAAAAAAAACACCACAAGTCACATTATTATGTAAAGGATTGAGAATCAAGTTGGGAAAGAATTAAATCAAATTTTGCCAAAGTTGTAAAGGAAAATAATTATTAATCATTTCTTATACATTTGGACTCATTTTTTTCTATTCATTTTCATTTTCTAAACAGTTTCATTTTACTTTTTGATTTATTTTTAATTATGTGAAGCATTTAAATTATCATAAAGTTGAAACCAAAAGCAAGTTAAATTTCTAGAAATCTCACTTACATCCCTTTTTTCTTTCTCCTAATTTGATATATATTTATTAGGCTTTTGCTTATTCTACCAAAATTTTTCTTAGAAAATACAAGCAAATTGAAACATACACCCATCCAAATGCATACACATACCATTATAAACACAGACACACATATTTCTCTTTCAAACAAAAAGGATCTTTTTGTATGATGAATACTACAAACATTGTTTTGCTTTTTGTGCTTTCTGTTCTATTAAAAAATTATTCTAGCAATATATTTCATGATGGTATATAAAGACCTTCCTCAGTCCTTTTTATATATTTATAATAACCCAATGACAGATAAACCAGATTTTATTTCAATAGTTCATATTGATGAAATATAGGTAGTTTCAGTCTTTAGATATTAAAGCCACAATTAATATTCTGTTTATGTGTTATTGTGCATTTTTGTTAGTATATCTTTGAGATATATGGACACTAGAAGTAGACTGAGTAAAAGGTACCTGACTATGCAACTTTGATAAGTGGTAGCGTATTCATCTCACAAGGAGTTGTAACATTCGCATTTCAGTTAGGGATGGTCACTTAAAGTGGTTTCTTTGTTGTTGCCTGTTTGGCTTTTTTTTTTTTCTTTTCGTTATGAGCTATATTTGTGATAATCCTGAGGATCTCCAAGCAAAGAGTTTTTGTTTTCTCCTGAACTGCTATTGACCACTTTCCATCTACGGAGTTTCAAGTCCAAAGGAATCTAAGATCCCACCCCAACTCCTTCCCAAGGGCACAAAGCATAGAATTCCATGTCAGTTGAGAAGTAGACATTTGTTCACAAGGCAAACCCATTTTTTGAGTTATATTCCCCCTAGCACTTGTTGTTTCGTCTAGTTTCACCTTCTTTTTTGGGGGTGAGGGAAGATTTCATTACTTTCTAGAAAGTCTAGAAGAGTGTTAAAATGCATAAATGCTGTAACTTACCCATAACCTAGGTGTACTTTGCAGAAGGACCTTTGTGGGTATCTGCTCTGCCATAGTATCAAAAGTAGAAATTGTGTTTTTAAAGATTTTTTTCATTGCTTCTTTATTTGAGGTTTTCAGCTTTTTCTCATTCTCAGTGTTGTGTTGTTCATTTTCATTGATTAATTCATTGATTTGTGTGTGTGTGTGTGTGTGTGTCTATTTTATATTGGCCTTTTCAATATTTCTAGATATATTTATTAATTCTACACTTTATAGTTCATCCAGTCCTTGAATTTATTTATCAAGTCTATCCTTTATAATCCAGCCATGTTTATAAGGTTTATAAACTTTTTTAAAAAATTTTATTTATTTATTTGACAGACAGAGAGAGATCACAAGTAGGCAAAGAGGCAGGAAGAGAGAGGGGGAAGCAGGCTTCCCTGCTGAGCAGAGAGCCCGATGTGGGGCTCAATTCCAGGACCCTGAGACCATGGCCTGAGCTGAGGGCAGAGGCTCAACTCACTGAGCCACCCAGGCACCCCTATAAACATTTTTTGAGTTGAATACTTATTTTTTTTATGTTTAATAACTAAACTGTTTAGAGCTGATTATTTATGCTGATTATAGCTTTTGCTATATCCCATACATTATTCTATGCATTGTTTTCATTGAATTCAATTACCAAAGTAAGTTATCATTTATTAGATTTTTTTAAGTGATTTTTTTATATATCTGAGTTGTGTTTCATATTTTGTGCTATTAATTTCCAGTTTTATTACATTTTGGCCAAAATATGTGAGTTATTGTGCTGATTATTCAAACTTATTGAATTTTAGGATGTATGAAAGTAATGTAACCAAAATTTGGTAATGTTCCAGGAGAAATAAAAAAGAATTATATTCTGTACTCTGTTTATATAACTCAAAATTCACTGTGGATATATTACTTTTTTCAGTGTATCCATGACCTCCATTCCTTTTTGTGTTTTTTTGTTTGTTTGTTTTTTGTTTTGATTTATTTTTTTATTATTATTTTTTTTTTCCCTCAGCGTCTATGGCTAGCTGATTAGTTACGGAAAGAGTCCATTACCAGATCTGTAATCCATACACCAGTGAAGCGGAGAACATGGGCTGTACCATTTCAGGAGTGGAATTTCTCTCTTTAATTTCTTTTTGAGGTCTAGGGAAGCCACTGTGCCAGGACAGAGCTTTTATTTATGTACTTAAGATATTTTTTTTCTCTTTGGTCCAGAATCTATACTGGGTACAGTATGAGGCCATTTCAGCTTTACTTGGTACAAAGCCTTTTGAGGCAAAACCGTTGCACCTGGGATGCTTTGTATTAGAAGTGGTCAGGTTGCTTTGGGAAAGCATAATACAGCTGCTTATTCATGCCAGTGTGGCGTTGCAAGGAAAGTGGCCTTTATCTTTCCTTTAGTCTGTCTTTAGTGTCAGCAGCCAAACACACCCTGCCAAAACGAAAATGCTAGGTATGGAACACTTTGACCAAATTGTGTTCTGTTTACATCCTGTGGCTAAAGCACCATCTTCTCAGGAAGGCCAGTTGTGAATAGATGCTTACTGTTCCTGTCCTTCTGATCTATCTGCACTGTATGTGGAAGGAATTCTCAAGGCCTGTCTCTGATGGATAATAGCCTCCCCTGTATAAGTTTTCCTCTACTTTTATAGCCCTTTGATCATTTAAGACAGGATTTCAGAAGCATTAGATGTCACTTCTTGTGGTGTTATTTATTTTGGCAATCTCCTCCTTGAATCATTTTCTGGAATCATTGAAAATGATTTTTTTATTTGTAAGACTAGTTGATATTTTAAAATATGCTCCCCATTTTAAATAACTAAAAATTGATCTATCAGCCTACAAGTATGATTTGGTTAACTTTGTAAGGATTAGAGTAGCAAGGATAAGTATACTAGACCAGGAGACAAGGACAATAGAAATAATGAGACCTGCCTCATGATAATTTAGAATAAAAGGATAAAGAAATTTGCCCCCAGCTTATCTTTAATTACCCATACCCACAGAATTAAATTGGGAATGTGCAAATTAACCAGAGTGTCAAATACCTACTACCCCACAGCTACTGTAGTTGTTATTACTTTCTTTGTCAGGTTATTTAGTTTTTTGCTAATTGGGCTTCTTAATGTATATGCTAAGTCGGTTACACTTTTAAGATCAATGTCTTTACTATATTTTAATTTTGTAATCTCAGAGAACTATTGCTATTGTGAAAGTAGGACTGTAATGCTGTAATGCAGTGATTTCACCATTATAGAAATCAGAGGACACGTGGACAAAATTGTAAGGTGTTGATTATACAAAGAGTTGTAAAGATGCACAAAAATTTTACCGTTATTTTAGACATCAAGTCAAAATGTATACATAAAATCTGTCAGGAAGTTTTTTAATACTTTAAACCAAAACGGTTATAGATAAGTAGATAGGTAGGGATAGATAGATAGATCATAGATAGGTAGATAAATAGACAGACAGATGGATAGACATATAGTCAGGATTTAATTTAGTATATGAAGCATAGGCTGTAATAAATATGTCTTTAGTTCCTAGATACCTTAATTGATTTCAAAGCATTGAACTGTGGTAATGCATGTTTCCTTGTGTAATTTTCTATGAGATATATAATATAATAAATATAATACAATAAAATAATATAATATAATATGTATATTATAATATATATATATAAACTTCTTGTTTCCACAAAATTTCACTGAATTTAATTGTTTGGTGTGATAAGTAATAAATCCAACTTTTTGACTTACTGGTATGTTCCTAGTGTTTTGAAGAAAAGACATTGACAAAAGCTCTACCTCAAATGTTCTTTGTTTGCTTACAATTATTCACATAATTTTGTAGCCAAATCTGACATTCTTTTTCCCCTCCTTAAGGGCAAAAATAGCTTTCTTATAACATACTAAGCATTTAAACAGAAGGTGAGTGATGATAAGAATTTAAGCTAAAGGAGCTCCCTCAACCTCTCTCTCTTTTTTTTTTTTTTTTAAGATTTTATTTATTTATTTGACAGACAAAGAGATCACAAGTAGACAGAGAGGCAGGCAGAAAGAGAGGGAGAAGCAGGCTCCCTGCTGAGCAGAGAGCCCAATGTGGGGCTCGATCCCAGGACCCCAAGACCATGACCGGAGCTGAAAGCAGAAGCTTAACCCACTGAGCCATCCAGGAGCCCTCAGGACACCTCCTTTTTCCTGGCATTGACAAGTTAGATTTCACAGGCTGAGTGAAGCCAGTGCTAGAAGAAGGAATATGCTAACTCCAGGTCCAACAGCCTGGTTTGAATCACAAGTCCATTATTTCTTTGTGGTATTCTACAGGAATTCACCAAATCTCACCCACATTTGGTGTCCTCATAAATACATGAGAGGGATCACAAGACCTCTCTCCCAGTTCTGTTAGAATAATAGTATCACAAGACTGGTAGGTAAGAACCAACTTGCAGAAATGTTCTTCGTTCCTAATGGCATGGACTCTCTGCTGAATCTCATTCTGGGAACTGGCCTGATGCAAAGTCCTGGTGTCAGAAAGTCACCGGAAAACACACAAAATCACCAATTTTATCTATATTTCAGATGAGATGCAAACGTTATTCATCATCAAACATGAAACATTTGGTAGACATTTTATTGGAGACCAGTGATCTTTAATTATAAACATATTTAGAGATATTTTTCACCCTTAGAATTTTTTTTTAAAGATTTTATTTATTTACTTAACAGAGAGAGAAATCACAAGTAGGCAGAGAGGCAGGCAGAGAGAGAGAGGGGGATGCAGTCTCCCTGCTGAGCAGAGAGCCCGATGCGGGGCTTGATCCCAGGACCCTGAGATCATAACCTGAGCTGAAGGCAGTGGCTTAACCCACTGAGCCACCCAGACACCTCCATCCTTGGAACGTTTTGATTACTTCTTTCAACTCATTGTTTTAAATGTTTCTTCATCACTATGACAAACTGTATCTCTCACATTTTATTTGGGTATTAAAAGAACATGTGAAATAATTATTATTTGAAAGTGTCCAAGCATGCATCATAATTAAATAACTAGATCTAGTGCATATCACACCCATAAATACAAATAATTTGGTGAATAAGATCAGATAATGAAAACATTATAAACAATAAATAAATAAATATGTTCCTAGATCAGACAAGCTCATGAATCTTATCTTCATTAAAACATATACACATAAAAACAAAGTATTAAGATGTTCCTAACTTTAAAAATAAAATCTTGAATTTGTCCTCAGGAAAACCATGAGTAGGAAAACTAATTTTAATACAGAGCTCATGGTACAGTTAACAAATTGTGATGCTCTTGATTTAAAATATTATATCATTCCATTCATTTCTCCTTCCTGCCCTTCCCCAAGGATGTGTCAAGTATGGACTGTAGAAAAGCTATTGCAATATCTGGGTTCTATGTGTTTATTTCTTCTCTGAGCCACTTGACGGCTTGACAGATGGATATACAACAAAATGCTCTGACTCTCATATTTTGGCAATCTAATAAGAGCAGGAATATGGACATTTCTTCATACTACCATGACAGTCGATATGCTGGGCTCAAGCCTCATTGAATATAAGTCTGTGGAAGAATTTCCTCTGAGTACATAGGCTGAAGTTGAGGCCTGCTATTTTTATCACATCAATTACAATAGTCAGCAAGAAAAAAACACTAAATTTTCTCTGGAAATATTATAGCTCTTTGGCACAATAGCCTTATATTCTCTGAATACTAAACACGTAAATAAACCCATTTATGTAGAGCTGCAAGAGCTATTTCTTTTATAGCTATTGACGTATGAATGCATAAACTCTTAGGAGCTTAAAAATCTGCAAATTCTCAAAAATATAAAATTAAGAATAAAATGTAATCTGTTCCACATGCAAGTTCATCTATTCTTTAATGATATAGCCAATAAATCAGGAAGTAAAACTTCTTCATTAAAAAAAATATCAGCATGATCCCAACATTTGCAAGGTTTAAGTGCCAGGAATCTAATAAATGAGTGGTTTTAAAAAACAAATTTCATAAGTTTAAATCAACTCTAGTCTTTTAAAAAAGTTAAATGTTATTTAAAAATGAGTTTGTACATCCTTAGAGTTAGATATCCAGTCATTTTATAGACATTGATACAAATGTAAAGATAGAAATACGTTTTAGAATATATACAGCATAGCACTTATCTTTTACAAATACAGAAAGCAAGAAAAAATTAAAATCCTACACAAAATTAACACCACAAAAAATATAAAAAATCTTAAAGCTTCCTTTACATTTTTAAAATTATGATTAATAGTCACTATTTCTGTAGAGTTACAATGTAAATTTGACATTCTAAGATCCTCAGAAGAAAACTCTAAGGAGTGTGAATATAAACAAAAGAAAGTTAAAAACAAGCTAAAAGCTTTTTTAATCAATTTGATAAGGTAAGGATAAAATTGCCACATGTCCAATTTCTGAACAACTCTACCAAGAACATTTCTGCCACTTGATATTACTCAGCTCTGGACTATGTGTAGACCTGCAGCAAGGATGATGCAGAAGAGAGCTTCATATACTTTGAAAATAAGTTTAGAGGACTTGAGAGTTCTCTTACAACTGTATACTCCATGGCAGACTTTAAAACGTCAGTGGATTTAAACTTGTTTACATGGAATATGATATAAATGGTGCCTGGGTGGCTTAGTCAGTAAAACATCTGCCTTTGACTCAGGTTATGATCCTGGGGTCCTGGGATCCAAACCCTGTCAGGCTCCTTGCTCAGTGGGGACTCTGCTTCTCCATCTCCCTCTGCCCCTCCACCCTGCTGGTGCTATCTTTATCTCTCTCTCTTAAATAAATAAATAGAATCTTAAAAAAAAAAAAAAAAAGAACACGCATTTAAATACTATATGCTTAATCAGCCTTCTCATATTCTATTTCATTTTTAATTGCACAATAGCCAACATACTAACAAATATGATTAAATATGTACCCATGTAGTGCACGCCCAGGTATTGTTGTTGAAATGATTAAGTTTACTTCCAAATTAGACCATTCCTTTATATAAAATAAAAATACAATTAAAATATCAAGGTTATTTCCAAATTATACTAAAACCTGGAGAAAATATACTTTGAGTATTTAGGTGATGTGACATACAGTAGTCCCCCCACTTATCCTTGGGGGATCTTTTCCAAGACCCCTCATGAATGCCTGAAACCACAGATAGTACCAAACCCTGTATGTCCTGTGTTTTTCCTATGCATACATACCAATGATAATGTTGAATTTATAAATTAGGCACAGTTAAATATCAATAACAATAATTAATAAAAATTAGAACAGTTGTAACAATATAAGTTATGGGAATGTGGTTTCTATCTCAAAATATCTTATTGTACTTATTGTACACCCTACTTGTGGTGATGTGAAATGATACAATGCCCATGTAATGAGATGAAGTGAGTGACTGACACAGGCACTGTGATGTAGCGTTAGGCTACTATTGACCTTTGGACCACAGTCAAAAGGAAGATCATGTGCTTCTGGATGGTGGTGGATGGTGGGTAACTGAAACCTTCGAAAGTGAAACCATGGATAAGGGGGAACTACTGCACTGCATGGTTCCCTTCACAAGTGATTTGGAAGTTTTATCAAGGGAGAATATTCAACAAGTCCTAAATATATTTCAATTAAAAATCAGTAGGTCAGAGGGGTGCCTGGGTGGCTCAGTGGGTTAAAGCCTCGCCCTTTGGCTCGGGTCATGATCCCAGGATCATGATCCCATGATCCTCTGCTCAGCAAGGAGACTGCTTCCCCCTCTCTCTCTGCCTGCCTCTCTGCCTACTTGTGATCTCTGTCAAATAAATAAATAAGATCTTTAAAAAAATCAGTAGGTCAGATAAAATTGGCCATAATATTAATTTTTTACTATTCAGACAATTTGAACACATAAGCACCTTAAAAAAAAAAAGCATCAACCTAAATTTTACATGCCTTTACTGACCAAATCTATCTGGTGTGTCTAAGTTAAATAATTCTATAAACAATTCACATAGACAATTGGAAATACAGTCTTGTCTCCTCCATATTATCTTAAATAATCAATTTCTCAATTAATGAAAACTTCAGAATTAAATCAGAAAGTATGCTGACATTTATTTTACTTATTTGAATGTACATAGTAGTATAATATTCTATAATATATAATATCAATGACATTCTTTTTCTTAAACTCCTCCAGCTGTTTGAGGAAAATTGCCCCACCTATCTCTTTTCTTGAAAAGTGTTTAAATGATCTGAACCCTGTCATCTTGTTTGCCCTTTAATAAATTATCCGCTTAACCTCTCGATGAACTCACCTACTTTCTGCTCAGCTTGGCAATAAGATATATCAGACACATTCTAATTCAATGGCTTTTTTACTAACTTTTCTTTTTGCTTGTCATGATATTTTCCCAATCTTTTGACAGCTATTTTCTCCTTATCATTTAGATTCCACCTCAAATGTCACTACTTCAACAAGGCCATCCAATTCTACAAGACATGATCTTGGCTTAATTCTCTGCTTAGATTTTATGCCTTTCTGATATCCTCTCATATATTCCCATTTTGGGGGGGTGAAGAGGGGAGAAGATGCATTTTCTGTTTTACTTTGTCATTTTCAAAATATTTTAGGACCAATGGGACCAGAGTCTCAATAAATATACATTGATTGATTAGTAATTATTATTATCAAATGTATTTCAAGTTCTGATTCCAAAGAACCCATTAAACAGTGTTGTTGTTGTTTTTTTTAATTTATTTTATTTTATTTTTTTTTTTATTTTCCTGGCTGATTTATTGCATGCTTAGCTTTTAGCATATTTACTCTTCAACCATTCATTTGGTCAGGAGATGTTTGTTGAGGGTCTGCCCTTTGCAATACATAAGACAGGCCATTCTAAATTTTCAAGTTGCTAATTGAACCTTAAGTACTGAAATTAAAAACCAAAAACTAAGAAATAGCATTATTTTTGCTGCTGGTTTGTCCTCTCTCTTGAAATGCTACATTATTTTTTTCCCTTTTTTTTTTCCTTTTAATGTCTCCAATCACCCATACTTGGGCTAAGTTTTTAAGAGCTAAAATTGGCTTTAAGGATAATTTATTTTAAGGTCATGCCCAATCAGTGCCATTCATATAAGAAATGTCAGGTATGTTCTTTACAATTTTCTTTTGAAATATGATGAACACCACTAATAATGCAAAGTATGTATTTAGTTGTAGAATTAAACCAATATTAGTGACCGTGTTTGCTTGTTTGTTATAATTTTTTTCAACCAGTATTTTCTTGTCTTATAATGAGCAACTTTTTTAATGTGTACATTTCTATTAAAGCTTTTGCTTATTAATTCAGTTATTCAATTCTTCATTTCATTTATATTTAGATGTTTAGACTATTTCAGAATGTATTGGCATGTTTGACAAAATAGTGGAAGTAGGCTCAACCTAGAAACTTTGGACTTATGACAAGTTCTATCCCAAGTGCCTATCAGTGAGTTGGAGAATTTGTCCAATTGTTTGTACCAATATAAACCATTATAAAAGAACTTAGAAAATCAAAATGGAAAATTTATTTTTTTAAAAATTTAACTATAAAAACAGTTTAAATAAATGATTTTACCATAACATACATTACAGAAAACAAGTGCATCTAGGAAATGTTTCATTGAAATAAACATCTATTGCCACTTCATTAACTCACAGGAGCCTGCCTCATTAGAATATTAGATCAGTTCTCAAATAGCATTTTCCCTCTCATAGAAACATACCCACTATAATACTTTGAAGGAAGCAAAGAACTCATGATAATAAACATTGCATAAAGCATAATGGAACATAGATATTAAAAGTACTCACGACTTAAATACGGAGAACAAACTGATGGTTGCTAGAGGGAAAAGGATTGGGGTATGAGCAAAATGACTGAAGAGGAGTGGGAGATACAGGCTTCCGGTTATAGAATAAATAAGTCACAGTTATAAAAGGTAGAGCATAGGGACTATAGTCAATGATATATAATAGGTTTGTGGTGACAGATTGTAGCTACACTTGTAGTGAGCATAACATAATGCATAAAAATATATATGTAAAAATAAAATAAAATAATAAAAGACTCATGATTTCAGGCAAAGCAAATTCTACTTGAAAAATTTACCGTTGTTACTAACCATTCAGGCTGTGCCTCCACAACACCCAAACAAATCAACCAATTTATTGTAAAATACCAAACAACTTTATTTCCATTTGTTTCTGTTGTTGTTATTGTTGTTATTTTATTAAGTGAATTGACTCTTTTTGGTCAGAATCAATTTATTCTTTTGATGTTGTGTAGAAACATCCTTAATGTTGGCTATGGGCATTCAAAGGCAAAACAAACAACAAAACTGAGAAAAAAAATGACTGCAGCACAGATTTTAAGAAACATATTTTCCTGCTCACTGATCTCCTTTTATCTTCTGCCCATATGTTTCTGTGTTGCAGTTTTATCTCTTCCACACTTATGGAATGCTTTGGCAGGGGAAATGCATTCTGATGAGACAGTCTTGGTGATATTCCAGAAAGTTTTTAAGAAGTTCAGATACCAAACATAGGACTGAATCATTGTGTTGTAAGGATTTAGCCTCCACTTGTCAACTGACTCTGGCTTGTTTGTTTATTTGTTTGATATGTGTGATTTTATGATGTGTGTTTGCTATGCTCGGTGATTAAATTATGTTTCTACTATCTGACAGACTTGACCAAACCATGAACTCATTTTTCAAAATTCGCAGCATTTGGATAAGTAGAGTATTTCTCAGTGTATGAGGAGGATAGGAGAGGCATGTGTCATGGTAATATATGCAAGGAGTACATTTCAAGCATCTGGAGGGAAAGATAAAGAGCATCTTGCAAGTCAAGTCGTGTAATTCCAGCAACTGTGATCCTACATTTAGCACATTTACTCCCGGATGACCACAAGAAGGATTGTTGCTTCATTTATTCTCTCAACATAATGTCTCACACAAATAGTTTGCATATATTAGTATGTCAGTGAGCTGCAACCTTTCAGATGGAATGCAAAATTTACCCCCCATGTCAGTATGCAGATATTTGGATCTATACATACTTCTTACACAGTCCTGAGCAATGCAAGATATGTTACTATCATTCCTTTCTCTTGTTCTTTTTAAAACTCTCTCTCTCTCACCATCCTTGTAACGTCTGTTTTGCTTTCTTCCACTCTCTTGCTCAGTCTAGAGTCATTTTGGAAGAAATAATGGGACAAGAGTTGGAAGAACTGTTATTCATCTCAAAAGATATTTTTGAATTACATTCCAGATGTCAGATCTTCCATTTGTCTATTCATACTAATCATGATGGAAATATGAAGAATGGCTAGCCCTTCTCCTTACAAAGTCTTACTCCTTATGCCATTACTGTGGTCTTCTATAATGAAACTAACTTAGACTTTGTAAAGCAACAAAGTTACATTTAATATGCAGGATCTTTTCTTATGTTATATAGTTTTTCTCCTTATGCTCATTAGTTTTTCTTTTTCTATTTCAGAGTTGCAAATATATTGGGAAATTTGTCTCATTAACAAAGAACTTGGAGATTTAGGATAAAGAAGTATTTGTTTAATCATTTTTATTAGTTCTCTTCAGGATTTTTGAACCTTCTCAGATTTTGTCTCTTTAAGTTTCTTTGCTGTAATATGCTTTTTCTCCCTCAGGGCAATTCCTGAATATTAATGGCTGTTTTTAGAACTTCATGGATTGTAATAAATATTTTATTCTTAAAAATTACTCAAAGTGCTAACATATTTTATTTAGGACTATGATAGTTTAATCTTTGCAACTGCCACAGTTTTGAAATCACAATTCATTCCATGGTAGATATCAGAATTGTGCAAACTTTATGGCTGATGAATACTGCCCTCCTACAGACTCATAGTACACATTGCTCTAATATCTCAGGTTTTATGAAAATCAGTGTGTTTTATTCCATGGACATTTTGTATCTTATAATGTCTCATATTTCTTTCTTTGCCTTGGCCTTTAGGAAACTCAGAAATTATTTGAGTGCAAACCTTTAATTTATATCATGAATTTCTTTGTGCTAATTTCTGCACAAGATTTACTTTACTATGCCAGAACTCTTTCACATAGACATTATTGATTGCCCACATGTCTGATCTCAGTCTCTAGTCCCCCTACCGATCAACTGAAACCACACTATTCAAACTCCCTCTCTAAATCATAGACTTGGTCTTCTTGGCATGGACAGTTCCCTGCCCCCTACCAGATTATATTGCTAGACTATCTGGTCACCCAAGGCCGCCAGAAAAACAAAGACAATCCTAGAATTCATGAAATTCCAAGGGCTTAGAGATTATCTCCCAGAAGATGAGGACAAAGGATAGACCTCTTTTGGAAAAGGATGAATTCTTTATCATAAATCTTTAAAGAGATAAGTACTACCCTGGTAAAATTATTTGAAAATGAGAACTTCCACATTCAGTCAAGATGGAGTAATAGGCACAAAAAATACTTTCTTGGTTTCACACACACACACACACACACACACACACACACACAAAAGGATAAAACATATGAAAAAATGTTTTTTAAGGTATTATATTTTAGGCCAAAAGGTCAATGAACCTAATGTTTAGAAAACAAATGAGATTGGTCCTATAACTGATATACCTGATATACTTCAGCACCTGGAGAATTTCCAGGCTGTGACACAGAGTGTGGAAACAGGAATATACAATATTGTCTTTGGGTAGAAATGACAGGACTAATATCCTGGAGAAGCTAAGGAAGCTAGTGTCCTCAGGATAGAGTATAGAAGAAAAGACAGATGCATAGACCAAGAATTCTGGAATTTATAGAGAGACTTCCTTGAGTCTTCAGCTGGAACTGATCAATGCATATATTCTTGTTGCCATCAGGCAGAGTGGAAAAACCTACTTCATGCCTGGAATACTAGGAAGAGTATTGCCTCAGTAGGAGGGCAAAATGACTCCTTGACTACTTGCTTCTTTGAACGTACATAAAGTGACTTTAAAACAAGACTTGAAAGAATCAAAATACTTCCAAATAATTTGATTGCATCCCAGAACAAATCTCAAGAATATCATAGGAATTAAAAGTATTTAGCACATAAGAAGTTAAAAATATATGTTTTATGTTTAATCAAAAATCATATGCATGTAAAAAAATCAAGGAAAATAGAACCCATAATTATAAGAAAAGTCAGTTAGTCAGAAGAGACCCAGAAATAACCCAGATTATATAATTAATAAACAAGTACATTAAAAAATTCTTTTTAACTCTATGCCATATGTTCAAGAAGCTGGAACAAATACTGAAAATGATAAGTTAGACACATGGAACATTGTTTTAAATGTGATATTAAACTTTCAGAGATGAAAACAATGGTATCCACGGTGAAAAATAAACAAAACACTGAGTATGATTGACAGTAAATTGGACACTGCAAAAAAGAAAAATTAATAAGCTTGAACACAAAGCAATATGAAACCCAATGGGGAAAAGACTGGGGGGAAAAAAAACACACAGCATCCTTGAACTGTAGGAAGGCCTAAAAAGGTCAATATACAAACAATTGGAGTACCCAAAGAAGAGACAAAGGGGAAAGGGACAGAAAATATATTTTTAAAATAAGGCTGAAAATAAATAAATAAATAAAATAAGACTGAACTTTTTCTAAGTTTGATAAAATTATAAACCCACATGTATTAGAAGTTCAACAAATTCTAAATATAAGAAATCTAAAGAAAATTACACTAAGGCACATCAAGTCAAATCTCCTAAAATTATTTATATACAATCTTTAAAGCTTTTTTAAGAAGATATGAATGGAGAGGCACCTGGGTGGTTGTCAGTTGAGCCTCTGACTTTTGATTTTAGCTCAGGTCAACTCTCAGGGTTGTGAGATTGAGCCCTACATTGGGCTCCAGGCTCAGCAGGGAGTCTGCTGAGATTCCCTCTCTCCCTCTTCCTCTGCCCTTCCCCCCATCTTGAATGGGCACACATGTGTGTACTCTCTCTCTTTCTCAAATAAATAAATAAGTAAAATCTTTTTGTTTTTTTTAAAGATTTTATTTATTTTATTTGACAGAGATCACAAGTAGGCAAAGAGGCAGGCAGAGAGAGAGGGAGGAGGAAGCAGGCTCCCTGCCAAGCAGAGAGCCTGATGCGGGGCTCGATCCCAGGACCCCGGGATCATGACCTGAGCCGAAGGCAGAGGCTTTAACCCACTGAGCCACCCAGGCGCCCCATAAGTAAAATCTTAAATATATATATATTTATGTACATAAATATATATATATATTTATGTACATAAATATATATATTCAGATCAGTATATATATATATATATATGTGTGTGTGTGTGTGTGTGTGTGCAAGGAAGATATGAATAATGGGGGGTTCTCTTTGTAAATAATGTGGGTTGGAAGGCAGTAAAGTAACAAAATACTGAAAAAAAATCTGACAACCTAGACTCTGTACTGAATAAAATTCTTCCTAAAACAGTGACAAAGTACAGATGTGTTCAGTCATGCAAAAGTATAACTCATCAGCAGTATACCTGCAGTACAACAAATTTATACTTTGCATTGTATACCAAAATACTAACTCAAATTTGACTACAGACTTAATGTAAAACCTAGATATACTACTTTCAGAAGAAAACATAGGACACATATCTTTGTGTCTTGGTTGGAAAAATACTTATAAGTAAATATTTTATATACTTATAAGTATTTAATACTTATAAGTAAGGGACTAAAAACCATGATACATAGAGGAAAAAAAAAGGATAAGTTTGTTGTCACCAAATTATTTCTCCTCTTCAAAAGACAATATCAAGAGAATGGAAAGATGAACTGAAGACTGAGAAAATACTTATAAATAACATATATGATAAAGAACTTGCACCTAGAATATATAAAGAGTTCCTAAAATCCAATAAGAGAATTAATGACCCAATTAAAAAAAAAACAAAAGGTTAAAATACATCACTAAAGAAGATATATAAATGGCAAATAAGCACATGAAAAGTGTTTAACATCATCAAACACTAGATGAATAAAAATAAAAATCACAATAATATATTCCTACCTACCTACTAAAATGTTTGCATTTTAAAAATTGATCTGATCAATTATTTACTAGAATGTAGAGGTTACTGGAACTTTCATACACTATTGGTGCAAAGGAAGAAGCATTTGAAAAACAATTGGGAATTTTCTAGAAAGCATATATTTGTCAGGCATTTTACTACCAAGTTTTTATCATAGAAAAAGAGAAATAAATGTCCAAAAGATTTTCATGTGAATGTTCATATGAGTGAGCTTTATTTTTAATAGCAATCTAGAATCAAATCAGTTGTCCATCAATAGGTAAGTGGATAAATAAACTGTGGTTCTTCCATAAAACTGATCAGTTATGAAAAGGAAAGAACTTTAACAGGGATTAGCAACTATGGCCCTGAACTAAATTTGGTCTATGGACTGTTTTTATATGGTCCACAAATTAAGAAAATTTTTTACATTTCTAAGAACTGTAAATAAATAAAGAAGAATATGCAACAGAAATCTTACATGGCCCACCAAGTCTAATAAACGTATTAGGTGGCCCTTTTGAAAAAATAAAAAAAAGTTTGCTGACCCCTCCACTACAATATGGAAGAAACTCAAAATAATTATGCTGAATGAAAGAACCCATGGGTCAAATAATACATATTGTATTACTCCATGTATATAAGATTTTCGAAAACAAAAACTAATCTGTGATGACAAAGAGCAAATCATTTGTTTTTGGGAAGGCAGGGCATGGAGGAAGTGTAAAGGAGAGCTTGAAAGGGGAATGAAGAAACATTTGGGTTGATGAATACATGCATTATCTTGGTTAGAGTGATAATTTCATGGGTATCTAAACATGTCAAAACATCAAATTGTGTACTTTAAATATGTACAGTTTATTGTATGCCTACTATGCCTCAAGAAAATTCTTAAAGTTATGGTTAAATGGTGATTTGCATTTTCTGAAAAACAATGGAAATAGTCAAAATAATTTTTTTGTGTGTTTTCACTTATATTTTATTTGTATGCTGGGTGTACTACTTTTGTATCACCTTAGGGTGGTCGAAGGTTATTTAAAAATAATTTGGGGGACGCCTGGGTGGCTCAGTTGGTTAAGTGTCTGCCTTCAGCTCAGGTCATGATCCCAGGATACTGGGATGGAGCCCTCTGTTGAGCTCCCTGCTCAGGGGAGAGTCTGCTTCTTCTTTTTTCTCTGCCCCTCCCCTGCTGCTCATGCTCTCTCATGTGCTTGCTCTCTCTCTCTTACAAATAAATAAAATCTTTAAAAACTAATAATAGTTTTTTTTTTTTTTGACAGAGAGAGATCTCAAGTAGGCAGAGAGGCAGGCAGAGAGAGAGAGAGGAGGAAGCAGGCTCCCCACCGAGCAGAGAGCCCAATGGGGGACTCGATCCCAAGACCCCGAGATCACAACCCAAGCCTAAGACAGAGGCCCAACACACTGAGCCACCCAGGCGCCCCAAAAACTAATAATAGTTTTTAACATGGGGGGAAAAAAGCAGAATGGATACTCCAAAAGCAAATTCTGCTTTTCCTTTTTTTTTTTTTTTTTTTTTTTTTGAACACACAAGTTTACTGCTGCTCATCCTTAAAGTGCCTGATAAAGGGCATGCCCATAAAAAGAGTCATTCATGATTTATGGGTGCAGTACAGACTAAACCAAAAACCTCTGCTGAAAATTGAGCTTGTCGATGTGTGGTGAACCAGTACATGACTGTCAAAGAGGAGGAGTAAAGATGAGAGAATTATTGGCCAACTTCCTTAAAGGATATTTTTTAACTTCTAACATTTCATTTATAATTATGTTTCCTTATGATAGTTAAATGAAGTCCAAAGCAAAACTTTAGCTTTAGAGAAATATATACTATCTAAAAGGGCTACTTTAGACATTGTATAATATTATTTTTCACTCAATTTATTAAATATGCTTATTGGTCAAGGAGATTACAATACAGAAACAGAGGAACAGGGATTGTACCCACTGAATATACTTATCGATTAGACATTACTAAAAAACACAGTATCATTGAAGTCAAATTCATATAAGAGAAAATTGGCATTTGTACATCAGAGGTTATGTTTATGACTCTAAAATGACCACATAAGTCCTAAGGTCAAGTCTATCAGATATTGTTAGCAAATATCTACATACTCATACCCCTCCACATACTGAATTTTCAGTTTTTTTAAATCACAAATAAATCACAGGATTCTAATAAATACAGAACACATTTATTCATATAGTTAAAAATAACTCTGATGGCATCAATGGGCTTATGGTAGAAAACATCAAAGTGTGATTTTTAAGTTTCAAATAGTAAATAACACTTTAGATAGACAATGGGTGGATTAGCAAGATGTTAGATAGATAGGAACATTATTGAACAGTTCATTTTCACCTGTGTTGACTACAACTCAGAAGATTGACCTCTTTTTTTTTTTTTTTTTCTCTCACTCTTCTAGATTTCTGGCTATGAATGATTTAGTCTCTGATTCCAAAATATGAGTCATCTTCTACTCACTTCAATTTTTATCTGCTATATTCACCAATCCCAGACATTTTAGATTCTTTACTTTTTGGTATGAGATGACTTGACTGTATTGGTGAAACCATGGTCATGTTTCTGTTCCTTATCATTTTCAACTGTTCAAACCTTGATTTTTACGAGAGCTGTAAAACTGACCCTCTGACTCCAGGATCTGCACTTTTCCAACCTAGGAGGTAAATTCCTGCCAAATTAATCTTCCAAATTCTTTCTTTCATTAAACCTTGAAGGACTTAAAATTTTGTTCTAGCATATCAAATATAAACTGATTTGTTTGTCTTACAAAGCTTTTTGGATCATGGTCTTTTCCTACTTAGCCATTCTTACTCTAATATTCCATAATTCCAATATTCAATTCAAATCAATGGATTAATGAACAGATTTTATTTTCATTTTTTTGTGCCACTGACCCTCTACTTTATTAATTCTTCCAAGCCTAGAGAAAGATAACTTTCCTAGGACCTCTGACTAGTCAGATTCTGCTTCTTACTTTGTTCCCCTCAAACCCTTAATTTCTAATATTCCCTTCCCAGATTATACTGGTTTAACTTAATCTTAATCATGGGTAGGCGTCTTTTCCCTTATCAGTTAGTGTTAGTCGACAGATGTTAATCTTAATTATTAATCTTATTTATGTATTAAATGATTGAGTACAGAAAGTTATTAATGCTCAGTCTACAGAAAATCACAGGGATGCTTTTGAACATCATGATAGGGTGCCAAAGTTACTAGGTTCTGACACAGAAAACCTGGTCTCTTGTCTTAGCAGTACCACAGCTAATAAATTACTTTTTATATGTGTTTATTATTTAATTCATTCAATATTCATTGAGTTGTTATTTTGTGCTGTGTGTGACTCTTTTTCTCACATATTTTATAATTTAAATAAAGTTGTTGAGAAAATGAACTTGCATCAAACTTACCTAGGTTAAAATTCCAATCTTATTATTTTGGAAAAAGTTATTTAATCTTTTTAACTTTTTATTTCTTATCTAGAGTAGGTTTAATGTATCTTTCTTATGGTTGCCATAAATACATGTGGGGCACCTGGGTGGCTCAGTTGGTTAAGTGCCTGCCTTCGGCTCAGGTCATGATCTCAGGATCCTGGGATCAAGTCCCACTTTGGGCTCCTGCTCACTGGGGAGGTTGCTCCTCCTCCCTCTCACTCTGCCTCTCCCCTCCACTTGTTCTCTCTCTCAAATAAATAAATAAATCTTTAAAAATAAAGAATACATGTAAATAGCTTACCCATTGATTCCAAGGAGCCTCCTTTTTACTCACATTTCAATATCTTGAAATCAGAATGTAATATGTAATCAGTGATGTCTTCTGATTATATTTGGTAGTGATTTCTATACAAAATGAAGATATATCATATTCTATGAAATAAGGTATATATATATATATATATACATACACACATACACATACATATATATGTAATTGCCATATATATGGCAATTATTAGAGCTTAAAATATGGTTTGAGCTCCATAAATGGTAGCTATTACTCACAGAAGAGAGAAAATATAGACTAGCAAACAAATTATTAGAGTAATAGGTAATAAACAGAAAAATTTTAGGAAACAGAAGAGTAAGAGAAGCTCAGGGTATTATATGAGCACATTGTAGAGCACAAAATCTATACTTAGGGGAGCTTCTCAGATGTTAGCAAATATCCACATACTCCTATCGATCCACATACTGAATTTTTATTTCCTTATCACAAATAAAATACTGTATTTTAATAAGCATGGGGTTGTATGGTTCTTAAGAGATAGATGACAATACTTAATGAGAAAAAATAATAATAAGCACACAAAACAAAAGGAAACAGCATGTGTTCCCAGAGGGTGTTATGTTAAAAAAAATCCAATTAAAAATGGTCAGAAGACACGAATAAACATTTTTCCAAAGAAGACATCTAGATGGCTAACGGACACTTGAAAAGATCCTTAATATCACTCATCACCAAGGAAATACAAACAAAAGCTACAATGAGATATCATCTCACACTTGTCAGAATGGCTAAAATGAACAACACAGGAAACAACAGTTGTTGGTGAGGCTGTGGAGAAAGGGGAACCCTCTTGCACTGTGGGTGGGAATGCAAACTGGTGCAGCCACTGTGGAAAACAGTATGGAGGTTCCTCAGAAAGTTAAAAATAGAACTATCCTGTGACCCAGGAATTGTACTGCTAGGTATTTACCCAAAGGATACAAAAATACTGTTAGAAGAGATACATGCACCATGATATCTACAGCAGCATTTTCAACAATAGCCAAATTATAGATGGAGCCCAGTTGTCCATTCACCAATGAATGGATAAAGAAGAGATGGTATACACATACAGTGGAATATTACTTAGCCATAAAGAATGAAATCTTGCCATTTGCAACAACATGGAGCTAGTCTTATTATGCTAAGTAAAGTAAGTCAGTCAGAGAAAGACCAATACCATGTGAATTCACTCCTATGTGGAATTTAAGAAAAACAAATGAACATGAGGGGAAAAAACAGAGAGGTAAATCATAAAACAGACTCTTGGGTGGCTCAGTTGGTTAAGCAGCTGCCTTCGGCTCAGGTCATGATCCCAGCGTCCTGGGATCGAGTCCCGCATCGGGCTCCTTGCTCATCGGGGAGCCTGCTTCTCCCTCTGCCTCTGCCTGCCGTTCTGTCTGCATGTGCTTGCTCTCTCTCCCTCTCTCTCTCTCTGACAAATAAATAAATAAAATCTTAAAAAAAAAAAAAACAGGGTTGCTAGATGGGAGGTAGGTGGGGGGTGGGTTAAATGAGTGATGGGTATTAAGGAGACTCTTGTTTTGATGAGCACTGTGTGTTGCATGTAAGTCATGAATCACTAAATTCTACTCTTGAAACTAATATCACACTCTATGTTAACTAACTGGAATTTAAAAAACTTGAAACTAGGGGTGCCTGGGTGGCTCGGTGGATTGAAGCCTCTGCCTTCGGCTCGGGTCGTGATCCCAGGGTCCTGGGATCGAGCCCCACGTTGGGCTCTCTGCTCGGCAGGGAGCCTGCTTCCTTCTCTCTCTCTCTCTCTCTGCCTGCCTCTCTGCCTACTTGTGATCTCTGTCTGTCAAATAAATAAATAAAATCTTAAAAATAAATAAATAAAACATTAAAAAAAAACTTGAAACTACAAAAAATATAAAAACTTGAAACTACAAAAAAAAATTCAGTATTGCTGGAGTACGCTGAGAATTGGCCAATGATGAGGCTGAAGAATTAAATAAGCATCAGGTAATATAGGACATCTTAAGTTGTTTTGATGATTTGCAGCTTTATATGAAGAAATTGGGGTAATACTGAATTCTTTTCAGAAGCAGTGAAATTCTAACAGATAAACTCTGTAAAGCTCAATTACTTAATTGCCTACACTAGATAATGGGATAAGGTATTATCTCAATATGAGTGTTATGAACTTTCAAGCTTTTATGAGAAAAGCTAAAGAGCACATAAATTCTTTTAAAGACAATTTCTCTGCAATGAGCTTTAACTTACACTTTTCAACAGAAATACAAGTGGGGTGTGTGTGTGTGTATCCTCACTTTATTTTCATAAATTGCAAACTCTGGTACAGTAGGAGGATATCAAAAGAAAAAAAAGGAGAAAAATTCAACATATCTACCTTCACTTATCTTTCAAGAAACTCCTTGAAATACATTTGAAAATCATTACTTTTGAATTCCTTAACCTCTCTCTAAATCAAAATTTAGCACTGACCTCATTTCATTCTCTATTCCCTAAAGCACTCATCTTATGTCCTTTGATCTTGGAATACTTATTAAACTGTGTATATATTTCTCTTACATTTATTGTGTACATGAAAGTATCCTAAATATGACCATATAAAGTTATAACCACACTTCACAGACAGTTACACAATTGGAGAGGCACAAAAATTCTGTTTTCTATTTCTCTGTTTTCCTCTTTCTAGACCCTTAAGAAAGGTATAGATATAACGATGGCCATTTTGTAAATGACATTGAAGAAGATATGAATCACACGCTTACCCTTCTGTGCTGTTGTTAGAAGTATTTATTTTCCAGCTCAAAGAATGTGACCTTGACATTTTTTAATACACAAGATGATTTGCTGAAAGATTAAGAAAAATCATTTAAGAGCAGATAAAATATTCATAGTGTTTGCAGGGTATGCCTACCTCAGGTTTCCAAAAACCAGACTATCTCATGGACTGTAATAATTCCGATATTTGGTTTGTACAGGCAATATAATGTAAGCAAAGACCCTCAAAATCCAAAAAGGTGTGGGAGGATTGAAGCTGCCAGCAGCCCTGAGGCCATTTGGAAATCACTAGTGATAAAGATTTTGTTTTAATATTTTCATGTGCCTTACATGAGATAAGAAATCTATATAAAGATACCAAACAAACAAGCAGGCAAACAAAGAAACAATCAAGTCTTCTAGAAGGAAAACTCCTAGTGAAAGGATGAAAGAGAAAAATAACTTTTCCTAAAATTGTGTCCATAAGCAAGATTTAACCTTTTTTTTTTTTTTTAAGTCTGCCCTCCTGTAAGTTTGTTATCCAAATTTATACTACTCAAGTCTTCTGGAACTCTTTCAGCTGAGAATATATTTTAAACTGTTTCTAAGTTCTTAGTTCCCTCAGGCACCTGGGAGAAACACACATAAGTCATATCAAACATCTCAAAGAATTTCTTAGAGAATGATATTTTAAGTTGCAAAATATATTGCTCGTTATTAAAAACAAACATTAATGATCAAAAAAAGAAGCAAAAGCAATAAATATGCAAACACTTAAAATGGGAAAATTATCAAATACAGAAAATAGTGTTTAAGTATTAATAAAAGTATAAGTGGGCATCAATAGCAAGATTAAGAAACAGATTATAAGCTATGACTGGGCAAATTGTCACCTAAAACCTACTAGTCTTGCCTATGGGTGACCCACCCTCCCATGGAGCTGCACTTTAGTGGTGGCTTTGCAGGGACCTGAATCCCTGGAGGGAGAAACATCTTTTTGGCTAGAAGAGTAGAAAAAAAGAGGTCCTGTGATCCCTGCATGTGAGAAACTGCCATTTTTTCCTTGGTGCTTGTCCAGAGATGTCCCCAGTCACTCAGTACTGCACTGAAGGGACATGACTACAACTCCAAAAACAAACAAACAAACAATACAAAGCAAAAAAAAACAAACAAACCCCTATATTCCAAGCTGTAGGATCAGGAAAAGCAACTTCGGGAGTCAGAATGTGTGTGCAGGGATCCCCCTAATTCAGTATATGAACCAACAGAAGTTAAGTTTACCCTTGAGCTGTGTGTGTACAAGACAAATTCAAAGTAGTCTAGGAGAAGCTTTGAAACATGATGTGACATTAGAACCCGAGAAGCGGAAGACGACTCTCAGTCGCTACCTAACTGGGTAGATTGTTTGCAAAAACAAAAGACTCACCATGGTCAGGAGAATTGAACAGAACCCAGAGACTTCACAATATACCAGATCTGTCTGAGACATAATCCAAAGTTCATCAACATACAAAGAACAAAAACATTCTTAAAGGAAAAGTTATCAAGGTAAAATATACACTCTAAAATGAAAGGTAAGATAGAAATTGTCAGAAGAGAAACAGAAACCAAAAAGAAAAACACAGATGAATGGAAATGTAACAAAATATCTATCATACCTGGATACTGCAAACTATACAACATTACGCAGGCAATTTAAAGAAGACCTAAATAACTGGAGAGATATATTATATTCAAGGTTCTAAAGATTCAATATTGAATCTTTTCAAATGAGACACCAAGTCTCCCACAATTGAATATGCAAATAGTCTAGACTATTCAAAACCCTTTTTTATAAGAGCAAACTTGGACAACTTTAACTAACTGATCTCAAGAATTACTCTAAAGTGAGCCTGGTATTTCAAAAAGTCAAGTATTTAGATCAGTGGAAGAGAATTGAAAATGTACAAGTAGACTCTCACATATTTAGTGCTAGGAAAACTATCTATTTATATGAATAAAAATCAACTTGGCCTCTTACCTCACATCATACAGGGAAATTAATTTGAGATGTATTATTCACCCAATTTGAAAGCTATAAGAGTATCATTTCTTGAAGGAATCATAGAATAAAATCTTTGCAACTTTGGAGTAGGCAAATATTTATTATATAAGACACAAAACACACTCTGAAAAACTAATAAATTGAACTTTATCAGAATTAAAACACTTGTTCTTGGGGGTGT
Source organism: Enhydra lutris kenyoni (assembly GCF_002288905.1). Classification (NCBI taxonomy): domain Eukaryota; kingdom Metazoa; phylum Chordata; class Mammalia; order Carnivora; family Mustelidae; genus Enhydra; species Enhydra lutris. The sequence goes on from NW_019154086.1 coordinate 14,959,273, forward strand.
CCAAGTGCCTCAGCCAGTTGAGCATCTGACTCTTGATTTTGGCTCAGGTAATGATCTCAGGGTCCTGGGATCCAGCCCCGTGTGGGTTCCAGGCTCAAAAGGGATCCTGCTTCTCCCTCTCCCACTGCTTCTCCCCCTGCTCTCCCTGTCAACCCCTGACATAAATTAAGCAAGCAAGCAAGCAAACAAACAAAAAACTTGCTCTTTGAAATACTTTCTTAACAAAACAAAAAGTCAATAAAAATATTGGGAAAAATAATTATAATACAATTATCTGTCAAATATTTGTAACCAGAATGTATAAAGAACTCTTGGAGTGCAGTAATAACACAAATAACTCAATTTAAAAATAGAATATTTAAACAGACACTTTAAAAAATGATAATAAGGATGACAAATAAGCATTTGAAAATATGCTCAGTACCATTAGTCATCAAGAAAATAACAAGTAAGCCACAATAAGTATGTCTTCTCACTAGAAGAGTTGAATAATTTTAACTGACAATAAGGAGTGTTAGTGAAGTTATGTAGCAGCAGAAACTCTTATGCACACAGGAGGAGTGTGAGAAGGTACAGTCATTTTGATAAACCTCTTGGTTAGAATATAAAATTAAACACACACCTACCATATTATAGTCCAGCCATTCTACTTCTAGATACATCCTCATGAGAAACAAAAATATAGTTTACCCTTGAATAACACAGGAAGTTAGGGTGCTGACTCCCTAACAGTTGAAAATATATGCATAAGTTTGGGGCCCCCAAAATCATAACTACTAATATCCTACTGTTGACCAGAAGCTTTTCGGATAACAATAACACTCAATTAACATATATTTTATATGTTATATGTATTATATACTGTATTCTTATAAGAAGGTAAACTAGAGGGGAAAAAATGTTATAAAGAAAATCATAAGGAAAGGGTGCCTAGGTGGCTCAGTCATTAAGCGTTTGCCTTCTGCTCAGGTCATGTTCTCAGGGTCCTGGGATTGAACCCCTTGTCAGGCTCCCTGCTCTTCGGGAAGACCGTTCTCCCTCTCCCACTCCCCACTGTGTTCCCTCTCCCACTGTGTCTCTCTCTGTCAAATAAATAAATGCAGTTTTGTTTTGTTTTTTAAATAAAAAAAAAGAAAATAATAAGGGAAAATACATTTACAGCAATGTACTGTACAAAATCTATGTATAAGTGGGCCTGTGTAGTTTAAATCTGTATTATTTAGAGGTCAATTGTATATATGCCCACATAAGGACTTATACATAAATCTGTATAGGAAGTTTATACATAATAGTCAAAAATAAAAGGAAACAACCCAAATGTTTAAGGTTGAATGGATAAATGATATGTAGAGTATCCACATATTTTGCAAGGAAAAGAATGAGCTACTGATAGATATAGTTATATGTATGAATATCAAAAACATGTTGAGAAAAAAAGGCAAACAAGACAAAGCACGCATGTTATATGATTCCATTATTTATAAAATTCTAGAAAGATGTCAAGTCTGCCCAAATGAATTCACAAGTTCAGCCAATTCTGGATTTCTTAGTAAATGTATAAATTCTAAAAATGCTAAGACATTAAAAAAAATTAAGGCATTGCTTTGCTAGATACCATAATATATTACATAGCTATAGATACTGAGATAACATGATAATGGTCCACAAAGAAGGAAATAGATCAGTGGAATTTAAGGTCCAGAAATAATTCCAATAATGTAGGATTGATAAATTATGAAAGTGACATTTAGTATCAAAAGTGAAAGAATGCACTATTTACTAAATTGTTCTAGGAACAACTGAAAAAAATAAGAGTAAGAATGGAGCACTGAAAAGGAAATAAAGTTCTATTTCTGCCTCTCAGATTATACCAAGTGAGTTCCACATCAATAAATTATGTAAATATATTAAATAAAATATAAAATGATTAAATTTTAAAATTGGACCACTTTTACAATTATTAAGGTTACAATGACTTTCCAACTATGACAGAAACCTAAAATACACAGGAAAATTTGACAGTATAACTATATAACAATGTATCTTTTTTATGATAAAAGATAGTATAAATGATACTAAATGAAAAATGACAAGATTGGAAACTTTTTCATTATATTTGATAAAGTACATCTAGAGCCTATGAATAGTACCAAAAATCAATAGTGAAGAGAAGAAAAGCCACAAAAAAATTTTAATTAAAAAAGGTCTGAAAATGTAGAAAAAGAGTCACCTGGATGTTAAGACAAAATATAATTGTCTGTTCTTTCCTGAAATACTTCAGAAATTCAGTTGTTGCTAAGGGATATCAGGATGAGTATGCAGGCAAAAAGTTAAGAAATTTTTGAAAAATAAAAATAGTGTGGGTAATTACCTCACACATAAGTGAATACCAAAAAGAATGCTACAAAGAATCAACTAGCTGTTAACATTGGTTGCTTGTAGTGGGGTAATTGGGATTGGCAGGGACAGGAAAAAGGGGCTTTTCTTTTTTTAATCTTATGACAGAATTGTACTTGCTTGTTCGGTAGTTCTCATAGCTGAAAACGCAGCAGCCTTTATAGGTAGTGAATATACATCCCCGCTCCCTGTTTTTTGGTACAAATTTACCACTACGTATCATGTAAATATTCTTTCTATAATCTTTCTTACATGACCATGAATTAACAGAAGCCAAATTATGGCTCTGTGTGTGTGTGTGTGTGTGTGTGTGTGTGTGTGTATCCCGAGATTAGCTGTTAGTCTTTGTTTTGTATTTGTTGTTTTATTTTTCATACTCGCAATGGTCCCAAATAATATATTTTCAATCCAAAACCGACCACAGATTTGTACTGGATCGCTTGATTTTCCAGTTCCTTTGCTGCTCCAGAAATAAATTTCTGGATCTTTTTTGGTTTTAAGGACTTACTGCCATTCATGACAGACAAACATAAGGGTTTTAGTAATTAAGTTTATTCATACATACTATATATGTGTATGTGTAGGAATATGTGTGTACATGTCTGTGTAGACACACAATTGAGTATAGATAGATACTTAAATATGACAACAAGGTTTCAAATAATTTAACTGTTCGTAGTTATTCTGTGGGGTTTTTGTTTGTTTGTTTGGTTGGTTGGTTGGTTGTTTGTTTTTTGATGACCTTTGGTACTACAAAGTTTCCACCAGTGCCTCCACCTTGTGACTATCAAATTATTTTTTGCTTAGCTCCCCACTCTTGTTTAGGTTTTCTAGAAAATTCCTGGTCGAAGGCATCTGAAGCAGGTCTGATAACATAAGACAGGGTATATGAATGGATGGACCAATCACCCTTTTCAAAGTGGTTGCACAAATATTTTCTCTGGGACTGTAAATTAATTATTTTATTTCATTTTTATGTTAATCTCTATTCAAGTTTAGAAGGGAAATTTCTTCATAAATTTGAAAACAAAAAGCCATATACTGCCACAGGATTTTAGTCACAGTTTGGATGCAGGTTTGAGATCCAATTTACACCAAATGTAGCTCTTCTCTAACTTTTGATCATTAATAACTAAGAACTGGGGTTACTTAATAAGTAAATAAAATATGCCTTTATGCCAAGAGAAGGGAAAAGATTTTGACCCAGTGTATTAACACAGGTTTTCACTAGTTCAACTAATGGTATGGAATGAGAAACTGAGTTTCATATAATATAGATAGTTAGGCCCTGTAATTTTTAAGGAAACTGGACCATAGTCAGCACCACATTTACAGTGTAATCAACTGTTTGATTTTAGCTAAACAACATCACCCACCAGAGAAGATTAGTGTTTTTACTTTTAATTCAGTTTTTAATATTAAACATTTTATATTTATTTTGTATTTTTTTTTATTTCTAGAATTCTTTAAAACTGTAAGTATGAGTTTGTAATTCATTTTAGGTTTATACATACTCACATAAAGTTAATCCAAAATGATTTAAGTTAAATGTAAGAGTCTTTGGTCGCCTGGGTGGCTCAGTCCATTAAGTTCCAACTCTTGATTTCAGCTCAGGTCATGATCTCAAGGTCATGAGATCCAATCTCACATGAGGCTCTGTGTTCAATGTGAAATTTGCTTGAGATTCTCTCTCACTCCCTCTGTACCTACCTTGCTCATGCTTGTGTATGTGGACTCTCTCTCTCAAAACTAAATACATTACATATTTAAATACATACATACATGTAGGAGTCCTTAAGAAGTCCTTTTCAAATGGATCTGCACTTACACCTCAGGAACATGGCTTAGGTGGTTCTATAACTTAGTATGTCTTCAATCAACCATCATGTTCTACTTGACATTTAATTTGCCACTTTCAGTAGTGTACTGGAGACCCAACCTGAATTTTGCAATACTTGATAGTAGGAGGGATGACCCTAATTGACTTCTGTGAAGATTGAATGCTATTCATAAAAACTTTCCACTCAATAGCATTGAGCTTAACCACATTAAGTATGCACAATAAGTATGGCAGTCTATTAAAAATAATAATAAAATAGGGACACCTGGGTGGCTCAGTGGGTTGGTCCTCTGCCTTTGGCTCGGGCATGGTCTCAGGGTCCTGGGATCGGGCCCCATGTCAGGCTCTCTACTCAGCAAGGAGCCTGCTTCCCCCTCTCTCTCTGCTCGCCTCTCCACCTGCTTGTGATCTCTCTCTCTCTGTGTCAAACAAATAAATAAATAAATAAATCTTAAAAATAATAATAATAAAAAGGATTTTTAAAAGTGCTTTCCATATTTTCTAAGTAAGAAGAAAAGACAGGAACATTTATTGTGATACTCAGTGTTCACACTGAATGAAGGATCAATGATTAAAGAATGAATATGCCTTTTCTTGTTGAAAATCAATAAAATAGACCATTGTGAATTGATTTATTAGGGATCTTTTATATTAATCATTTTTATTTGTCTGAAATAGTTTATTTCTATACATAGTTGGAAAGAAATGTTTTAATATTTAATTTTAAGTATTTTAGAAATTACCTTATTTTATTTTATTTTATTTTATTTAAGATTTTATTTATTTATTTGACAGAGAGAAATCACAAGTAGGCAGGGAGGCAGGCAGAGAGAGAGGGGGAAGCAGGCTCCCCACCAAGCAGAGAGCCCGATGCGGGGCTCGATCCCAGGACCCTGAGATCATGACCTGAGCTGAAGGCAGAGGCCTTAACCCACTGAGCCACCCAGGTGCCCCAAAGTTACCTTATTTTAAATGTTATCTATATTCAGTGAAAATAAAGATTTTAAAATTATAAAACTTTTAAATCTTACAGGACAAAAATTTTAAATCCATGATTTTAAGTTTTCCAAATTTCAAAGTTAGTTTAAAAAAAATCAAGGGCACCAATGTTCCCATTTGCCATTAGAAGCATTAGGAAAACAACTAATTTCATCTACAAAGCAATATCAGTTATCACTATCATTCAAATTTAAAAATGTAATAAGCAAAAATATGAGAGAAAAAGATCAATCCTTTATATTGAGTAAACAGCTTCACAAGCAATTTACTATATTATTTTTATTTTTCCCTTTGGGAGAGAAATGGTGAGAATTTATACATTTGCCTACTGAAAGACTTCTGAGGAATCATTAGAGTAAGCCCCACACAATTAAATAGTTTCACAGATTCTAGACTATTTTTTTAATCAAAATCCCAGAATACACAGCAAGACTAGCTGTCTATTGACTATTTTTGTCCCAGGGTTAATAAAATATCTGTAATATCTTTTCTGAGATGTAAATGACCACATTTAGAATTCGTGTTAGGAGACCACATGTAGCCTTTTGACCTTTGCTGTCATTAAAAATATTTTAATTTAAAATTATTATATTTCATAACATATTTTAGTGTAGGAATTTTCTTTTGACTCTAAAAACCTTGGAAAATATTTTACAGAACTTTCGGAAAGCATTATACAAAAGAAAAACATAGAAACTCACTTTACCCATAATTTTTACTCTTAAAATACACATTAACAGTAATCCCATTATTTCCTCCAGTGCTGAACATTTTAAAATGTAAGATTAAAATCATCAATAAAAATAAAAAGTTTTATCATTCTTCATTAATATTTTGCAGGAAAATCTGAAATTGTAAACACTTTTTTCAAAACTTCAATCTCCCACAAGTTAAATATTCTCTTGCTATCTTAGGCACTTTCCTTGCTTCACTAGTTTAGCTTTGTTTTAAGCGAAGTTTTCATATGAACAATTTCTAATAGACTTACAGATATAGAGTGCTTGTTAAAAATTCATGCCGGCCAGAATACAAGAAGGTCAGAAAATGCCTTTGAATTTATGCCATGGTCTTTTCGATAATTCATTCAGGTTTTAAAAGGGAAATTCCTCATTAAGTAAAGGACCTAATGCTTATTAATTTATATGCTTAAGCTAGGGACACCACTAATTCATTTATTAAATATCAAAGACCATATGTTTTCACCCCTTGTCCTTGCTTATTGATTAATTGCCTTAAGCCAATACTGACGAAAGCAGGGGTAAATACAGTAACCTAGGTAGGTTTCTGATCTCATTTTTTTAACCTAATGAAAGATAGCACTTCTTTACATTTCTATACAAAAGTCCAGATGCTATGGTTTAAAATGAGTTTTCTTGTGTAAGTGTGACTTTTTCAATACCTAGAAATGTGATGCAACCATTTTGATGCAATGGAGATGATATGAAGAGATGGAGGAAATGACTGTTACGGAAGCAGTAATCGACTATGGAATGTCAGTTCCCCAGATTTAACACATTCTCATGGATTCAGTTAATGCATAAGAACATGTTGCTCAAATTATGCTAACTGGAGCTAAAAATGTTCAGGAGACAAGACAGGAAGGCAGAGGGGAAAGAGTTGTTTGGTCAAATCGGGTAGAGAAATGTTGGGTAAAACATAGATTACATAGATGATAGGTTGATAGAGAGATAGAAATAAAATAGAATGGTAGAGATAGAGATGTATAGATACTCTCTCTCTCTCTCTCTCTCACACACACACACACACACACACACACACACACACACACCAGTTCTTTTCTGGAAGCTTGACAGGTTGTGCATTTGCTTTTTTCGTTTGTTCATTTTGTTTAAGTTGTCATTTAGGTTACTTTCATTGCAAGCCAAGAGAAAGACATTGCCTAAATTAAGCAGAGCTGGAATATAATTAAAGTATATCTTATAGTCACAGAATTGACAAGGACAGAGAATAGGTTTGGAAAATACAGAAACTAGGACTGGGGTAATAAGAATTTGTCAAAAATCCTGTCAGGAAACCACCAAAATGCATGAGCTCCAATAGTCTTTTGGTTAACTGTTTCAGCCCTTGAGGTATTCAGGTTAAGTTTCAAACTCAAGGAGATAGGCTTCAATTGGATAGTTTGGGTTACCTATTCACCCCTTTCATAAATAAAGGGCCCTTTTATTTACAATTCCATCAAGACTGCACATAACAGAGGAGAAGTCGCTGCAGAAAATAAATCAAGGTGCTATTTTCCAAAGGAAGGGAATTCTGGATAACCTTAAATATAAGAAAGCTCACTACAACATGGGATTCCCAAGAATATTTTTGTAGGTGTTGTTTCTCAAGTTTATTTGACATCCAAACCTTATTTTTATTTGTTTTTTTATATTTTTTCAGAGCGAGCATCCATATGACAAGAAATGTTTTACGATATTGCCTGAGGGTAGGGCTGTCTTAGAAGCACAGTTCCTGTGATCACACTGCATTGTCAGAGGAAGACACATTTACCTAAAATGAATCATTGTTGTTTTTACAAAAGGTGTCTGTCCTCTAGTTCTAAGTCTTTTGGATACCTGTTTTTGTGTATAGCATAAGAATGTACATGTGTAAGTAGGTGGGAGAATGAAAGTGTCTTTGTCAACTTGGGCTGCTGTAACACAATACCACAGACTGGACAGTTCAGAGCCATGCTATTTCTCACAGTTCTGGAGGCTGGAAAGTCAAAGGTCAAAATATGAGCAGATTCGGTGTCTCCTGAGGTATGGTCTCTTGCCTCATAGATAGCTGCCTCTTCTCGCTATGTCCTAAGTTTGCTTCTCCTCAGTGTATGACCAGGCAGAACTCTTCAGGTCTCCTCCTCTTTTTATAAGGGCACTGATCCCATCTTGACTGCACCACTTTTGTGACCTCATCTAAATTTATTTTACCTCTCAAAGGCCCCCCTTCAAATACCATCACACTGGTGATTAGGGTTTTAAGATACGGATTTGAGAGGAATGGTCTATGAGTTTTTGTAAGAAAGCAAAGGGAGATTCCATTTTATTGGATCTTTTACCAAATATGTATCTTCTAAACTTTTAAAATAGAGTCAAAAGAAGACATGATAGTATAACGACACTGCCAGCAGCAGTAACTAAGGTTTATTGAGCACTTTCCATGTGCTAGGCCTATCTTAAGCACTTTACATTCATTATTCTATTTAATTATCATAATGATCCAGTACAGAATATACTATTAGTAATATTCTAATTTTACAGATGAGAAAATATGAACAAAAAGTAACATGCCCAATCACTTGGCTAATAAGGGAGAGAACCACAGAAAGACTTTATATTTGTGAATATATAAAAGGCATCTTCTTTCAGCATTTATTTTTTCTCATTCCTTTATTTAAATAATATATAGTGAAAATCTGAGAGGTACTGATAGCTTTAAACACTGAAATGTCACTATTCTATTTACGGTGTTTGCGTAACTATAGAGTTTCACTGGCAAAAAACTTCGGCTACATGAGTGTTTATTTAAGTAAAAGAAAAAATACCTCATCTAACTGTGCATAAAAATTGTTATGGCTTTTGGCATATATTTCTGTTCACCTGACTTATTAGCCTTTAAAAATATGCAAAACTAAATATGTGCAACTGACACCTCTGTAAAGATTATGGTTAATTCATTTTATAATCACATCTCAGGCATTTTATGAGAGCTGGATGACTTAAAATCTGATGTGGGATATAGATCTTTCACTCATTCAATTTGATTATGGTCAGGAGGTCTTGAGCCATGGAAAGAACATCTATTTCCTGCTTAGTTTACTAAGGCAATATTTATACGTAGTTACCCACAATTCAAAGAGGGTTTTTTGGGGTTTTTTTGTTTTGTTTTGTTTTGTTTTGTTTTGTTTTGTTTTGGTAGGGAAATGCCAAAGCTTATTTCTCTTTCACAGCATATTTACAGACTTCAAAAATAAATGGAAGTCATTAAGGAGTTCTTTTCAACAATCTTATATTTCATTCATTCAAAGAAAGAAGAACTTGCTTAAGGCTATCATTTCTAAAGCTAGTTTTATGACAGACTAATATATTCTAACAGAACTTAAAGCACTCTTTCAGCTGTCAAATATAACCCGTATGAGATGGCATAAGATGTACTTTTTACCCTTTATATATACATACATGACTCTCAGTTCAAGTTCAGTAGTTAAGATTGGATTGGTTATGATTTGAAAATTGACAATGTATATTAAGTTCTTCTTGCAAGGCAGAAAACACACTTCTCCATTTTTCATCGTCTGTGACCATATGAAATAGAATTTAGAAGGGGAATGGTGATAAAAATATATAAATTGGCATATATGATGAAGGTTTAGAAGGCCCTTCTTATAATTTCATTTCTGATATTAAGTACCTTCATAATCTTAAATTACTTGCTCTTCTGAACTGTGTTAAATAAATTCCAGAACTGTAAGGAAGCTAATAGGAAACATTGTCCACTGCTCACTGCATTGCCAGCACCCAAATCTTCACTATTTCTCAAAAGAGGTCCCTTTTCCTTTGGTTAAAAATTTCTAGTTGTAAGAGAACGCTTATCTTAAGGTCAAGCCATTCATTGTTTGTGAATAATCGGAGGCTTGATTTGAAGGTAAATCTCCACCCAACAAAATATTTTCTAGCTGTGTTCACTACACCCACCCAAAATCTATCAAAAACTCTCTGGCATAAGTGCCTTTCGAATATTTAAAGACAATTATCATGGACAACGGTCATGGATTCTTCACACACATTTATTTTCCATGTTAAAATTTTCTGGCTTATTAAATCTTTTTTTCTTTTTTTAATATCACCACACTTCAAAATCCTTTTCTGTCCTTGTTTAACAGTATTAAAAACAAATTGGCATATGCAATTCCAAGTGCAGTATGATTTGAACAGAGTGAGAATAACACATATTTTAATACGGTGACTACTAGACTTTTAATGCAGCTAAAATTACATTGGAGATTTTTTTGTTTGTTTAAAAAAAAAAGTGTTTTTTAGTAGCCACAATACTCCAATGGTTTACATTGTACATGCAAACTGTTAAATTCCTACATATTTTAACACATAAATAGCTAAAACACAAGACCACTATCTTGTACTTTCATAGTCAAATCTTTAACTCAAGATCCAGGAGTGATCTCTTTTTCCTCTATTAAACATTATCACTACCATTCTAGTAATAGGACTATTTTAAAAGTAGACTATTGGCATGCCAAATGTTATATGTGGTTCCTAATATCATGACACTGTAATTTTTAAACTGCCAAAATGGAGAATTAGACAGTGTAGAAAACATCACACACAGACACACACACACACACACACACACACACACAGAGCTATAGATATACTTTGAGCAATAGTTTAACAAGATAGAAATCAGGGGCACCTGGGTGGCTAAGTTAGTTAGGCTTCTGCCTTCAGCTCCAGTTATGATCCCAGGTCCTGGGATTGGATCCTGCATTGGTCTCCTTGCTGGGCAGGGATCCTGCTTGTCCCTCTGCCATTCCCCCTGCTTGTACTCTCTCACTTACTCTCTCTTTCTCTCTTTCTGACAAATAAATACATGAAATCTTTTATAAAAAAGATAAAACTCAAACTAGTCTTACCATGTAGCACTCATTTAAAAAAATCTCCAGCAATATAATGAAGATTTATTAAATGTCAAGCTGAAATCAGCATTCAGCATGTCTGTGATCTTGCCTAAATTACTAGTTGGCAAATTTTATCAAAAAATTAAGTTATGTCTTAGTATTAGATAATTCATTTTCCAAATGCCCTAAAAATTTGCTAATATTCTCTATTAAGCGTGTTGTTCTGGAACAGACTTCTCAATCCTGGGTGTGTATTAGAATCACCAGGGAGTTTGGAGAATATACTGATGCCCAGGCCCAGCCAGATTAATCGAATCTGAATCTTTGCTAGAGGGCCCTGAGTACTGATATAGTTTAAAAATTCCCCAGGTGATTGTGGCGGTTTATTAGGGCATGCTTGCCCAAAGCAAAGCACAATACCTCTGGTTGACTTTAGCCAAACTTCAAATTATTTCATGTCATTCACTAACTTAAATGATTATTAATGAAATAAATTATATTAATTAAAAGATATTGAATCATTCTCTCTCTCTCTTTTTTTTAATATTTTATTTATTTGAGGGGCACGTGGGTGGCTCAGTGGGTTAAGCCTCTGCCTTCGGCTCAGGTCATGATCTCAGGGTCCTGGGATGGAGCCCCACATCTGGCTCTCTGCTCAGCAGGTAGCCCGTTTCTCCCTCCCTCTCTGCCTGCTTTGTTGCCTACTTGTGATCTCTCTCTCACTCTGTGTCAAATAAATAAATAAATTCTTTAAAACAAAAAAGATTTTATTTATTTGAGAGAGAGACAGAGAAAGTGAGAGAATGAGCAGGGGGAGGGGCAAAAGGAGAAGGTGAAGCAGGCTCCCTACTGAGCAGGGAGCCATACTACTACTGGGGCTGTATCCCAGAACCTGGGATTATGACCTGAGCCAATGGCAGATGCTTCACCAACTGAGCCACTCAGGCACCATTCCCTTTTCTATTATGAAATTATATTCCATCAAAAAGGATGTCTCCACTTGGTATTAGTGTTTATTTAACACTTTTTAGTAACACTTGCTGATACTCTTATTTAAAAAAAAAAAAAGATCTCGGACACAGAGTTTTGGCAGGCAGAAGCATCTAGAAAGAGTTTTAAAATGTGGTTTTAAAGTTTATCATATTTCTAATAGTAGTGACACTTGGTTTCTCTCTGCAGAAGTAATCAAAACACCCTTCATAAAACAAATGTGACCAAACTAACATGAGTTCGCTCCTTGGAGAATTGCAGGTACAGACTCTAACCAGGTAGAGTTGTCACACAATGGTAATTTTATCAGCAGCAAATACGTAGATCACAGGGAATAACTTCCAAAGCCATGAGTCCCCAAGCAAAGGCAAATGCATTTCTTTTGTTCAGGGTTAGGATGAATATTCAGAAAGGGGAGATTTGTCATCAATGTAGAGGTGGGCATAAGGTCATGCATACATCTTAAGGAAACATGGATATGCATACATTGTATATTTGTACATAAAATATGTATATACATGTATACGAATACATATGTTTATTACATATATTGCCTAAAATCTCTTAGGCAGAGATTTTAACACCATAATGAAGTGAAGATAACTTTCTGACAAGGGGATGAGGCTATAGGCATGTTCCAAGAGCCTGGGCTCCTTATCTCAGGCAAGGAATCCAGAGTCTTGCTTACTTTTTTTTTTTTTTTTTTTTTTTGAAGGGAGGGGAAAGGAAGGGGGGGAGTAGCAGAAGGACAAGGAGGGAGAGAATCTTAAGCAGGCTCCACACCCACCAAGGGACCAGGCCGCATTCTCATGACCCTGAGTTCATGACCTAAGCCTAAATCAAGAGTCAGTCACTTAATCATCTGAGCCAGCAGGCACTGTGGGTCTTACTTACTTTTGAAACTGCACTGGGAGTTTTTATCACTGATTTACTCTCTCTGATATGGTTAGTTAGATTTTTGTCAGTCTCTGGGTTCGTTTGTTCTCTTAAAATCCTTAACTACTGATATTTTTGCTTTTCTTTGTAATTCTGACACCTACTAGGAAGTTCCACAAGAAGTGTGCTTGGGCAAATAGGATATAGAGCACAGAAGATAGCTGGCAGCCTACAATGACTTCCCAGTGTCAGGAAAGTTGTGTCTGTCTTTTTCTGGTGACACTTAACTCTGCTTCCACAAATACAGATAGTGCGCAGAAATGGCTGAAGTCCTGACAGTTATGCAATGGACCTATAGCCAGCAAGTAGTATTCTGGGGTACTAGAGTTTATCAACTTATCTCTTCTTTTAGAAATAGCAGGATGATACTTCTTAGGTCTTCTTTCTTTAGGTTTCTCAAAATTGCATTTTTTTAAATTAATTTTATATTTTTTAAACATATATTTTTATCCCCAGGGGTACAGGTCTGTGAATCGCCAGGTTTACAGATTTCACAGCACTCACCATAGCACATACCCTCCCCAATGTCCATAACTCCACCCCCCCCAACTCCCCTCCCCCCTTCAACCCTCAGTTTTTTTTGTGAGATTAAGAGTCACTTATGGTTTGTCTCCCTCCCAATCCCATCTTGTTTCATTTACTCTTCTCCTACCCCCTTAACCCCCCATTTTGCATCTCCTCTCCCTCATATCAGGGAGATCATATGATAGTTGTCTTTCTCCGATTGACTTATTTCGCTAAGCATGATACCCTCTAGTTCCATCCACGTCATCCCAATGGCAAGATTTCATTTCTTTTGATGGCTGCATAGTATTCCATTGTGTATATATACCACATCTTCTTTATCCATTCGTCTGTTGATGGACATCTAGGTTCTTTCCATAGTTTGACTACTGTAGACATTGCTGCTATAAACATTTGGGTGCACGTGCCCCTTCGGATCACTACGTTTGTATCTTTAGGGTAAATACCCAGTAGTGCAATTGCTAGGTCATAGGGTAGCATGGTACTGGCACAAAAACAGACACATAGATCAATGGAACAGAATAGAGAGCCCAGAAATAGACCCTCAACTCTATGGTCAACTAATCTTCGACAAAGCAGGAAAGAATGTCCAATGGAACAAAGACAGCCTCTTCAATAAATGGTGTTGGGAAAATTGGACAGCCACATGCAGAAAAATGAAATTGGATCATTTCCTTACACCACACACGAAAATAGACTCAAAATGGATGAAGGATCTCAATGTGAGAAAGGAATCCATCAAAATCCTTGAGGAGAACACAGGCAGCAACCTCTTCGACCTCAGCTGCAGCAACATCTTCCTAGGAACATCGCCAAAGACAAGGGAAGCAAGGGCAAAAATGAACTATTGGGATTTTATCAAGATCAAAAGCTTTTGCACAGCAAAGGAAACAGTTAACAAAACCAAAAGACAACTGACAGAATGGGAGAAGATATTTGCAAATGACATATCAGATAAAGGGCTAGTGTCCAAAATCTATAAAGAACTTAGCAAACTCAACACCCAAAGAACAAATAATCCAATCAAGAAATGGGCAGAAGACATGAACAGATATTTCTGCAAAGGAGACATCCAGATGGCCAACAGACACATGAAAAAGTGCTCCACATCACTCGGCATCAAGGAAATACAAATCAAAACCACAATGAGATATCACCTCACACAAGTCAGAATGGCTAAAATTAACAAGTCAGGAAATGACAGATGCTGGTGAGGATGCGGAGAAAGGGGAACCCTCCTACACTGTTGGTGGGAATGCAAGCTGGTGCAACCACTCTGGAAAACAGCATGGAGGTTCCTCAAAATGTTCAAAATTGCATTTTTAATTATCTGAAGTACTACTTAGTAAACTTGAACCATTTATCATCTAGGGTTGGAAACAAAACTTTGAGAAGGTGTCTGCTGGTTCTTGCCTAGCATCTTGTATCTTATGTTGGTTTTCAATGTCCCTTGTCATCAGATTTTAGCTCAACATACTAAAGACTGATTTTAGTTTTGTTCAAACTCAATTAGCTTCTTAATCATGATTGATTTTTTTAAAAGTTAAATTAGAGTAGAAATAATCCTTCCCAAATTGCAAGTTTGTGTTTTCTAATGTTCAAATCCAGCACTAAATGTAAAAATTATTTTCTTTTTGCATTATTTTCAAAATTTACTATATTTTAATGTTTTGTGTACTGCAAGTTTATTTCTCCATTTTAAATAGGATCTTTTAAATAGATATTCCTTCATTTTAAATAGGATCTTTTTAATCGACCACTTTATTAATTTTATCTAATTTTTCATTGGATTTAAGATCTGAAAAGAAGTTTTAGATCTTAAATCTTATCTTGAACATCATCTTATCAAGTGTTCCTAAATTACAGGTGAAGAAATAAATTCCAAGAAAATAGTAATAAAAAGTTGCTATTTACCCCACACTTACTATTCCATGTATTAAGTGTTTTAATTTTATTATAGTACCTAATACCCACAAAAATATTATGAAGCAGATATTATTTTTAATCCTTCTTTTATAGATTAAAAAATAAAGAGGTTCATAAAGATAACCTGCACAGGTAATCATCTAGTAGTTGGTAGACTGATAATTTTTTTAAAATTTCTGCTCTAATCTTTATTATTCCCTTTCTTCTGACGCCTTAAAGCTCTGTTTGTTGTTCTTTTTCTAGCTCTTTATGTATCAGATTAGGTTGTTTATTTGAGATTTTTCTTGTTTCTTGGGGTAGGCCTGTATTTCTATAAACTGCCCTCGTAGGCCCACTTTTGCTATATCCCAAAGCTTTTGGATATTCATTTTCATTTGTTTTCTATGTATTTTTTCATTTTCATTTGTTTCTATGTATTTTTTTTTTAATTTCTTCTTTGATTTCCTGGTTGATTCATTCATTGTTTAGTAGCATGTTGTTCAACCTCTGTGTATTCATGGCCTTTCTAAATTTTTTCCATGGTTGACTTCTGGTTTCATAGGGGTCAGAAAAAGTGCATGGTATGATTTCAAACTTTTTATACTTGTTGAGGCCTAAGTTCTGACCTAATATATGATCTATTATGGAGAATGTCCCATGTGCACATGAAAGAATGTGTAGTCTGTTGTTTTAGGATGAAATATTCTGAATATATCTGTTAGGTCCATCTGGTCCAATGTGTCACTCAAAGTCATTGTTTCCTTGTAAACTGAAAATTTGAATCCCACTGTGTTATTCTGTAACTCCAACTCATGACTACCAGAGTTCTTCTATCTCAATATTATAAAAGGCTGTAGCTAAAACAGAACTAGATACAAGTCCTATTGAATCCAAATCCAGCATTTTTAAGGTATAAACATATTTAAGGTATAAACATTTCCATTTTCAACAGGGTGTTTCACATATAGCCATGATACACTGTTTTGATGTTTCTCCTTTTTGTAGTAATTTGTAATTAAAAAAAAAAAAAACTGGGGTGCCTGGGTGGCTCAGTGGGTTAAAGGCTCTGCCTTCAGCTCAGGTCATGATCCCAGGGTCCTGGGATCGAGCCCCATATCAGGCTCTCTGCTCAGCAGGGAGCCTGCTTCCTCCTCTCTCTCTCTCTGCCTGCCTCTCTGCCTACTTGTGATCTCTGTCTGTCAAATAAATAAATAAAAATTTAAAAAAAAACCTAATCTCATATATTCATGGAACTATGTTATTATATAGAGCAAGCTTTTCAAGTTGAATTGTATTGAGATTTTGTGCTGAATAATTATTTGTTGGAGCAAGGGACCAGGGGGAAATTCCGTATAATGTGGGATATTTGGCATCATTCCTGACCTCTGCCCAGTAGATGCCAGTAGCATTGCAAAGTTGGGAATTTCAAAAATCTCTTCAGACATTGGTGAGTGTCATTTGGGAATAGAATTGCCCCTGGATTAGAACCACTGTTTTACAAAATTCATACCTTTTTTCCTTTCCCAAAAGCTTTTCCTAATCTAATCCTAATCTAATCTCTGGTGATAGTGTCAACCACATTCTATTCTTTGGCAAAAGTCTTTAGAAGGTGTGATACTCTTTTTTAAAAAGTTATTTTCATTTACAATATCGTTTTCTCTATTTTTTCTCCATATAGGATATTACATCTGCATAAAAATATCCTCCAGTTTTGGGGCGCCTGGGTGGCTCAGTCGTTAAGCGTCTGCCTTCGGCTCAGGTCGTGATCCTGGGGTCCTGGGATCGAGCTCCACATCGGGCTCTCTGCTCAGCAGGGAGCCTGCTTCCTCCTCTCTCTCTGCCTGCCTCTCTGCCTGCTTGTGATCTCTGTCTGTCAAATAAATAAATAAAATCTTAAAAAAAAAAAAATCCTCCAGTTTCTTCCCAAAATATTTTAGTGTCCAGAGTGCTCACCATTACAACATGGAACCGCCGGGGTCTTCCCAAAATATTTTAAAGAGAAAATTATTATCAAAGCAAAACAATTAAAAATTGATCATATATTGAGTTTTCTTAAAATGGAATTCCTTTTAAACCCTATTACTAAGACCTTTGCTACTTCACTTATTTTGTAACCGTTAGTAGGAAATCACTGTGGTTGGACAGACAGATAAAGTATATTTCAAAATAAAATGCCTTCAATATTTTTTTTTTCTAAGTGATTTTCCCTTTAGGTGAATTTACAAATAATTATTCATAATCTTGACATAAAATTCTACTCTTTCCTTGGCATTAGGATTGTTACTCCTGGGGATGGTATAACTTTCATTATAACAATTTAGATCTACATCTTATGTCATATTTGCCTTCTTTACATTAAGATCTTATATATATCTTATTATACTTAAACTCAGTATTGTTACTTAGAAATATAAAAATGTTAACTTAAACTCTAAATGCATTTACCGGTTTTTCCTTAGAAAGAGTAGGTATCTACACCACTGTTTTTCCTCTCCATATTTTACTTGATATACATCATTTTATTTATTATTGACCTTTCCTCATGGCAATTGCTTTCCCTCTTGAGATTGAAGAATCTTGATTACGTCAATGAATGTCCGGAAAAATATGTCCTCTGAA
Source organism: Enhydra lutris kenyoni (assembly GCF_002288905.1). NCBI lineage: Eukaryota > Metazoa > Chordata > Mammalia > Carnivora > Mustelidae > Enhydra > Enhydra lutris. The sequence goes on from NW_019154086.1 coordinate 14,977,119, forward strand.
GACCCATGAAATACACTTTGTAATTGCAGGAATTAGGGATTTCATTAGCATAATTATGTTCTAAAGAACCAAATCCTGTTCTTTGATGTCATTTATGCAACCAGCTGTTCATTTCTCATATCTTCATTTCTATTCCAAAGGTATGACCTTCAAATGGGGAGAAAAGATGAACAACCACCTGGACTCCATGCCCTTCAGTTCCCTACGTAATACTTGAAAACCAGTAATGACAGACCCTAGGGTTTTTTAAGCTCCAGTATAAGTCTCCTGTGTTTGAGACCAATTGGGTAAAATGTCAGTGACATTTTTGTTCCTAGTCCTGGGAAAAATTTCTCTCACATATTAGTCACATGTTCTGAGAAAATAGCTCAGTGCCTGTCAACCAATTAGCCTTGAGTCTGTTTGCTTCTGAAAAAGAAATGAGCAATCTTCATATATGATCTCCTCTCAAAAGTATTCTTCAAACCTTGCCAAATTTCTAAAGTTTTGAATTTTTGTGTGAAATATGAAATATTATGTATTCAGAAAAGCCATATTTATATTTGCTCTTGGTAGAAATATCTTTAGATGGTATAGAATTACAGTAATTAAGAGAGAAAGCCTCTCTGTCAATATCTTGACATTCTTTGGTTTCCTTCCACTTTTTGAGTAGGTTTAACATACCCACTAAGTTCTTTGAAATGATTTCTTACTGCTCTTCACTTCCATATACACACAACAGCTTCTCCAAGAATTATTTCATTCATTCATTTATTCTGCATGTACTTATAGAGTGGCTACTATGTTTCCATGACTGTTCTAAGCTATGAGGATTTGGCTGAGAGCAACATAACAAGAACCTTGTTCTCATGGTGTTTACATGTAAGAGGAGGTAGACAGAGGGTAAAATATAAGTCAATACACACCAATTTCACTTAATGATGAATGAAACAGGGTAATGTTTGGTATAGAAGTGTCAGGGTCCATGGATGCTTGGGAATGCTGCTTTGAAGATAACTTGGCCAGTTCTGTCTTCCTGCTGACTTCTGCAAATGCACTAGCATGCTGACCAATAATATGCCTTTCTTAATTCTGGAATGGCCACTCTTCCTTGAATATCAGTAAAAACCTCAAATTGGAGCTGAATTTGTTATATGTTTATTTGTTTATGATTCCTGAGAGCTGTGCCAATGTTGGAATAGATATAAAATTCATGCATATTTAGAAATTAAGTAAGTGTCCCAAACATTAAGAAAATAAACTTAGATATTAGATAAAAAACAGTATGATTTCCCTAGTGGCAACATACTAGTTATGAGTTTGAACAAATGTCCTTACTTCTTGGAGGCTTAGTTTTCTCTCCTATAAATTAGAGCAATACACTGAGCAATTAATGTCACAGAGTTAAAGTGAGAATAAAATGTTATATCTAACCTAAAGCTCATAACTGAGGACCTAGAATATGGCAAACAAAAATATGGGTTATCTCTTACTTATATATTCTTGTTATGATACTACCTTCATCTAGAAAAGTTCTAAGACAGAAATATTTACTTGTAGTAACAATAGCACTTTGATTTCCTAGCACAGTCCCAGATTCATAAATTGCATTCCCTTTTAGAACTAGTAAGCCTAGGGGTGCCTGGGTGGTTCAGTGGGTTAAGCATCTGCCTTCAGCTCAGGTCATGGTCTCGGGGTCCTGGGATAGAGCTCTGCATCAGGCTCTCTGCTCAGCAGGGAGCCTGCTTCCCCCTCTCTCTCTGCCTGCCTTTCTGCTTACTTGTGATCTCTCTCTCTGTCAAATAAATAAATAAAATCTTAAAAAAAAATAAGAAGAACTAGTAAGCCTGGTTTAGTTTCCTTTGGTTTTGTTTGAAAAATATTAATAAATTATAGATAACCCCAAATACATTGTGTTCTGTATGTTGATAAACAGGCCTTGCTTTTCCTGTTTTCTTGGCTGGCAATATTATCTTCTGTACAGATGATTTAGAGGCCAGATGCAGAGCAATTTGAGATGTAGATGCCCCCTACTGTGAACCAATTATTACCCTAGAGGCTCTTATCCTGCCTGGTTATAATTTTATTACAAAGCAAACAAAGTTTTTACTGTGGAATATTTATCAACCTGTAGCAACAGAATCATTAAGGATGCATATTTACATGACCATATTGGTAGACATGTTGTAATGGTCTGCATCATAGCATTCATGGCAACAAATAAAGTCTAAAATTTTCTCCAACCACATTTATTATTGATAGAAGCTTATTTGCCAGACCCTTTTCTTTGTTCTTGTTGCTCAAAATGCAGAAAAAAGTTTCTGGAAAGTCTTTCAAGACATGACCCTAAATAACTCAAAGTATTTAAAATCCTGAATAAATAGCCTTGGAAATAACGTGCTTAGAGACAAAGAGAGAGAGAGAGAGAGGAAGAGAGAGATAAGTATATAGACTCCTAGACAAAAGAGAAATTGGTATTGAAAGGAGAAGGTGGGCACTTTCGTGCTCAGCTTACCATCCAATGCTTGATTTTGCTTCAGGTCTTGATCTCAGTGTCCTGGAATTAAGCCCTGTGTGTGACTTCATGCTCAGAGAGAAGTCTCCTTATCCCTCTGCCCCTCCATTTAAGTTAGAAATAACATATGCTATAATTTCATATTTCTAAGCTTCCCAATTTATCTAAATGGTGAGGCTTTTTTTTTTAATGAGCAATATACTCAAAACTCCTAGAATAAAAAGTTTATACTTCTGGATGAAAAATATTAGCATAACTGTGAGTTGAAAAACCATTAGCAAAGTCACATTTTCCTAATATCAGCAAGACAGCACAAGAAGGATACTTAAACATGAGTTAAAAGCTTGCTTCTCTGGTGATCATTCATCACAAAGAAAAGGAAAGGGGGTGGGATCAGTAAGGAAATAATGAAGAAAATATGTCTAATCATTTTTATTTGTCAGCTACAACATTTCCTGCTGATCAAGCCAGCTGTTGTGAATGGCTAATGAGAAAAAAATGAAGACTGAAGTGCAAGAAAAAAATTAAGAGATTTATCTCCTTTTTTTATTAGAATGTACCATGGGAATGTAATAATAGGAAAAAAAAATGACACCATCTTTTTTAGCTTCAAATGGTTTGTTTACTTCAAAAAGAAATACCTCAGGTCTGGTATCTAAGATGTTTAGAAGTCACCATCCTATCCTAACAACAAATAAACAGTGAACAAGTTGAAAATTCAACAACAACAACAACAGAAAAAAAAAGAAAGAAAGAAAGAAAGAAAAAAAGAAAGAAAGAAAGGAAGAAAGAAAGAAAGAAAGAAAGAAAGAAAGAAAGAAAGAGAAGAAAAGAAAAAATTAAAAAAGAGAAAAAAGTCAACAACCATTTTTAGATGTGTAAAAGCAGTTAGGTCAAAGAGCAAGCTACTGCCCCCATATCAGAGACAGACAGGTGAATACAAAGAAGTGCAACTTACTGGAAAAGAAATTCATGACCTGAAACCTCTGTGGGAACCAGTGTAGGGGTAGGGAAACCTGAACTGTAACCGTTGAATTGCTGGAGGCTCAGTGTGGACAACTCTAAGAGTTAAGAACTTCAGGAAGATGCAGTTATGGGGTACTCTTACACTTTTATGAATTTTACCTCCTGGAGTCCTACCAGGTTCTCACAGTGAATATCAGATAAAAATTCTCTCATGGGTCTGCACTGGAGATACACCTGAACTCACTCTTTCTTTCTTTTTTTCTTTCTTTCTTTCCTTCTCTTTCTTTCTTTCTTTTTTAAGAAAGTCTTTCCTTAAGAGAAAGTATTTAACCAGAGCCTAACTGCTGGCATTTTATCACAGCCTCACCAACCTGGGGAAATGGAGATATTCAAACCCAGCTAGCTCTAGCCTTTCACCAGGAGGAAGGGGAATACCCAATTCCATCCATTCTAACCATCCTACCCCACCTAAGAAGGAACTGAAATGTACATGCAAAGTTCAAAGTCTAGAAGTACAGGCTTACTAAAAGGTATGGAGACCTAATCATAGGACTTTAGAATGCCTCTCCTCCTCTACATATTACCACCACAGTACTAAAGGCCTTTTTACATTTTTTAAAACCCACAAATTATGCCTGGCTATCAAAAAAAAAAAAAAAATCACAAGAAAAGGCAAAACACAGATTGGAAAGATAGATTAAGCATCAGAACTGGACTCAGTTATGACAGGGATATTGGAATTTAAGACCAGGAATTTTAAAAGACAGTGATTCATATGCTAAGGGCTCTAATGGGTTAAAGTAGACAGCATGGGAAAAACAAACAAACAAACAAACAAAAACAGATGGACAATGTAAGCAGGGAGATGGAAATTTTAAGAAAGAACCAAAAATAAATGCTAGAAATAAAAAACACAATAACAGGAATGAAGAATGTTTTTATGTGCTTATTAGACTGAGATGGCTAAAAAAAGAAACTCTGAGTTTGGAATATCTTAGTAGAAACCTCTAAAATTGGTAAGCAACTGGAAAAAAGATTTTAAAACAACAACAACAACAGAAAAGAATATCTAAGGATGGGATAACTGCAAAAGAAGTAGCATACACGTAATGGGAAAGCCAGGAAGAGAAGAAAGAAAGGAGAAGAAAAATATTTGAAATAGTAATGATTGAGAATTTTCCCAAATTAATGACACAGACTGGGATGGCCAGGGAACATGAAGCAGGATTAATGCCAAAAAAAAAAGAAAGAAAAAATTGTAACTACATATATCATTTTCAAATAACAGAAAAATCAAAGATAAAGAAATAATTCTAAAAGAAGTAAGATGGGGGAAAGGTACCTTACCTATAGAGGAGAAAGATAAGAATTATATCTTATAATCAACTTCCCCTCATAAACCATGTAAGAAAGAAGAGAGCAAAGTAAAATTTTTGAAGTGCTGAGAGGGGAAAAAACAAAACAAAACAAAACAAAAACAAAACAAAACAAAACAAAAAAAAAAAACAACTACCAGCCTAGAATTCTACACCTTACAAAATTGTCCTTCAAAAGTGAGGAAGAAATATAGACTTCCTTGGACAAAAAAATTCGAGAGATTTTGCTAGCCTACTGGCCACCATTTCTTATAAGAAATGCTAAATAAAAGTTCCTTGGAGGGGGGTGACTGGGTGGCTCAGTGGGTTAAAGCCTCTGCCTTCAGCTCGGGTCATGGTCCCAGGGACCTGGGATTGAACCCCGCATGAGGCTCTCTGGTCAGCAGGGAGCCTGCTTCCCTTCCTTTCTCTCTGCCTGCCTCTCTGCCTACTTGTGATCTCTGTCTGTCAAATAAATAAATAAAATCTTAAAAAAAAATTCCTTGGAGGGAAGGAAAATGATAAAAGTCAGAAACTTGGATCTACATAAAGAAAGGAAGAGCATTGGAGAAGGGATAAATAAAGGCAAAATTAATTTTTTATTTATTCTTAATTAATCTAACAGATAACAGTTTGTTCAAAAATAATATCAACAATATATACAATTATTTATGTGTATGTAAACATATTATATAAGTGTATGTGTGCTCATGTATACTTATATATAAGTGAAATGAAAGACCGCAATGATACAAGGGACAAGATGAAGGATTTAGGACTATTTTGTTATTAAAGATACTCACTGTACCTGTGAAATGTTATAGTGTTATTTGAAAAATGGATGTGGATACTTATAAATGTTTATTACAAACCCTAGGGCAACTACTAAAAAAAATGAAAGAAGAAGTATACTAATATACCAAGAAAGGACAGAAAGTTAAATCATGTGGGAACCTCCTTATCTTTATAAAACATACCTACAAAAAATCTACACCTAACTACATACATACTGGAAGCTTTCCTACTAAGGTCAGGAAGAAGGCAAAGATGTTCCTTCCCATCACTTGTTTTCCACATCATACCAGAAGTCCTAGCTAACACACTAACACAATAAAAGGAAATACAAAGTATATAATTTGGGGAGAAAAAAATAAAACACTGTTTGTAGATAACATGATGGTCTATGTAAAAAATCTGAAAGAATTGAATAAAACACCTGAAAGCAATTATAGCAAGGTTGTAGAATATACAGTTAATAGAAAATGTCAATTGTTTTCCTATATACCCACAATGAAGAAATGGAATGTGAAATTAAAGATATCATTTACATTAGCATGCTCCAAAAAGAAATACTTAGGCATAAATCTATGAAAACAGAAGATCTATAAGAGGAAAACTACAAAACTCTGATAAAAGCAATCAAAAAAGAACTACCTAAATGGAGAGATATTTCATGTTAATGGATTGAAAGACTAAATATTGTCGAGATGTGAGCTCCTTCCAACTAGATCTCTAGATTCAGGGCAATCCCAAGAAAAATCCCAGAAAGTTACTTAGTGGATATTGGCATACTGATTCTAATGTTTATATAAAGAGGCAAAAGACCCAGAATAGCTAGCATAATATCGAAGAACAAAAACAAAGTAGGAGGACTGACACCATCTGACTTCAAGACATACTATAAAGCAACAGTAATTGAAACAATGTGGTATTGGTAAAAGAATATACAAAGAGATTAATAGAACAGATTAGTAATGGAGTCCCATAAATACAATTGACTGGTTCTTGAAAAAGGAGCAAAGGAAATATAATGGAGCAAAAGATAGTCTTTTCAACAAATGGTGCTGGAACAACTGGACAGCTACATGCAAAAAAGTTTTAAAAAATGGGTCAAATATCTGAACCGTCACCTCATCAAAGAAGATATACAGGTGGCATAATAAGATGCTCCACATGACATTGTGGTACTGCAAACTCAAGCAACAATGAGATATTACTACACACCTGTTAGAATGGCCAAAATCTGAAACACCTATAATATCAAATGTTGGCAGGGATGTGGAGAAACAAACTTTTGTTCATTTTTCTGTGGGAATAGAAGATGGTGTAGCGATTTTGGAAGACAGTCTCGAAGTTTCTTACTAAACTAATCACTAATCATACACCTACCATACTATCCAGCAATTACACTCATTGGTATTTACCCAAAAGAGCTGAAAACTTAACATCTACACAAAAAGCTACACATGGATGTTTATAGCCGCTTTATTTAAAATTGCCAAAACTTTGAAGCAGCCGAGATGCCCTTCAGCAAGTGAAAGGATTAATAAACTGTGGTACATCCAGACAATAAAATGTTATTCAGTGCTAAAAATAAATGAGCTGACAAGCCACTAGAAGACATGGAGGAACCTTAAATCCATATTGCTAAATGAAAGAAGCCATGTTGAAAGGACCACATGCTGTATGATTCCAACTATATGACATTCTGAAAATGGCAAAAATATTGAAAAACAATGAAAACATAATGGTTGCCACTGGTCAGGGGAAGGAAGGAATGAACAGGCGAAGTACAGAGGCTTTCTTTTTATGACAGTGAAATTACTATGTGTGATACTATAATGGTGACACATGTCATTATAAATTTGTTAAAACTCATACAATGTACAATACCAAGGGTAAACTCTAATGTAAACTATGGTCCCTGGGTGATAATAATACGCCAATGTAGGTTCATCAATTGTAACAGATGTACCACTCTGGTGGGGAATGTTGGCAATAGGAGAAGATATGTATGTATTGGGGTAAGGAGTATATCAGAAATATCTGTGCTCTTAGCTCAATACTGCTATGATTCTAAAACTGTTCTAAAAATAAAGTCTATTAAAAATTATATGGAGAAAAATTATACAGTTCTCATCTAAATCTTGGGAGATAGTAATACACATGCTCTGTGCTGAGTATATCTATAGGGACAGCCATAAACACTTTGGGGATGCCAAGCCATTTGGTAAGACTACTTACACAATTTTGATCTATTTTTATTCTTGCTGTTTGTTTATAGAATAAAGTCTGAAATAATGGATGACTAGCCTTTAAAAAATCAGACAGAGCACCTTTTTTTTTTTTTTTCTGGTTCAATTTGGACCAAATTCACAATTATTTTCTTTTCTTTTTCTTTCTTTTTTTCCCCCTAAGCTCTAAGAATCCCACTTAAATGGAAAGTTGAGGATGTCTGAAGAGAAATTCTCTATTCAGGACTTCTAATAAAAAAGTGCTATAGATCTTTTCAATGTCAACGTTACAGCATGCCAGGAAAACTGCTGTTCACCAGGCTGTAAAGAACTCCTGAAACTGATTTTACATTTTAATATGTACTGTCAAGAATTGTGACTGATCAGAGATTTTAGCCTACTTTCAAATTCACAATTTAATGGATACTGGCAGAAGACATGAGACCCCTGGGTCAGAGACAAAGGATGGCATTAGTCACAGCATAGCAGTAACCAGAGTATCATTACAAGGTTCCTGGCATTCCAATTCACACTGGGCAATATGATAAGAGCCAAGTGATGCTAGCATATCAAGCAGAATGGATATGTTAGACCTTTGTAAAGGCCTTTGGATAAACTGCAGTGATTTTAGAAAGAGGGATTGCATATAAATTTGAGAAACAATTTTTAAAGCTTGAACCCAGGCTGGCAGTGTTAGCATCCCCTGGGAACTTGTTAAAAATGCAAATTATCTAGCCTCACCTTAGACTTTGAGAATCGGACACTCTCAGTTTGGACCCCAGTGATGTATATTTTAAGAACGTGAAAGCTTGAAGCTCCAAATGATTCTGTACTGAAGACTAAGAATCATTACATTAAAGGAAACAAACAAAAGACCAATTCACAAAGTTATAAAACATGGCACTGTTAATGTTTTATGAGATATTGTCACTTGCTAGAATAATTACCACAGATATAGCTTGAGTATGAGTGTTTCATTCATTCATTCATTTACTCATTCATAAACTTTTAAACTCAACATCAATTAATTGAGCATTCATTATGCACAAGGTATTATATGTTTGGAGAGAACAGTAAGCAAAGCCACTCACAAAGTGCTATAAAATGCCACAATGTTCAAATTCAAAGTTTTTCATGAAGTGTCAAAGAATTTTAACTTATATACGATTAAAAAAATTTGAACAGTTTATATCCACCTTTAGCCATATAATAAACCCACATGGGAAGCTTGAGCAAGTTTAATTCTGAAGCCAATTACATCAGAAATTCTTGGAACGGTGACTCTGTTCCCCCAAGTGATTCTAATGCAAGCTAAAATGAAGAAACACTCACTTCTATTATTTTATTTAAGTGGCATGAAAGACCTTGATTACTGAATATGATCATTGATATCCTCTGTAGTACAGCATTAACGAGTGTTCAGCCCAAGTTACAATATTGTCATGTCGCTAAACATCAGTACCTATAAATAACCTCAGATTTCTTTCTCAGTTAAAGTCCAAATGTTTTAATTGAAGATAGTCACCTTGGGGATTCAAAGAACTATTTATTGTTTCTTACATCAAACACAAGAAGTCTTTGAATTTGTAGTAAGTTCAAATATCTCTTTTTAGAATCCTTAAATGTAAAATCAAGATGCATCATTTCTAGAGGAAAGTAGATAAGACCTCTGTTGAAATTTTTCCAAAGATTTTATTTTATTTATTTTATTTTATTATGTTATGTTAGTCACCAAACAGTATATCATTAGTTTTTGATGTAGTGTTCCATGATTCATTGTTTACGTATAATACCCAGTGCTCCATGTAATAAGTGCTCTCCTTGATACCCATAATCAGGCTCACCCATCCCCTTCCCCCAAAACCTCAGTTTGTTTCCTGAAGTCCATAGTCTCTCATGGTTCATCTTCCCCTCTGATTTCCCCCCTTTCATTTTTCCCTTCCTTCTCCTAATGTCCTCCATGCTATTCTTTATGTTCCACATATAAGTGAAACCATGTGATAATTGTCTTTCTCTGCTTGACTTATTTCCCTCAGCATAATCTCCTTCAGTCCCATCCATGTTGATGCAAATGTTGGGTATTCATCCTTTCTGATGGCTGAGTAATATTCCATTGTATATATGTACCACATCTTCTTTATCCATTCATCCATTGAAGGGCATGTCATCTCCTTTCATAGTTTGGCTATTGTGAACTTGTTCCTATGAACATTGGGTGCATGTGCCCCTTCTTTCCACTACATCTGTATATTTGGGGTAAATACCCAGTAGTGCAATTGATGGGTCATAGGGTAGCTCTATTTTTAACTTTTGAGGAACCTCCACACTGTTTCCTAAAGTGGCTGTACCAACTTGCATTCTCACCAACAGAGTAAGAGGGTTCCCTTTTCTCCACATCCTCTCCAACATTTGTTGCTTCCTGCATTGTTAATCTTTGCCATTCTAACTGGTGTAAGGTGGCAGTTCAATGTGGTTTTGATTTGAATTTTCCTGATGGCTAATGATGATGAACATTTTTTCATGTGTCTGCTAGCCATTTGTATGTCTTCATTGGAGAAGTGTCTGTTCATGTCTTCTGCTCATTTTTTAACTTTATCTGGTTTTTGGGTGTTGAGTTTGAGAAGTTCTTTATAGATCTTGGATATCAGCCTCTTGTCTGTAATGTTATTTGCAAATATCTTCTTCCATTCTGGGGGTTACCTCTTTGTTTTGTTGACTATTCCCTTTGCTGTGCAGAAGCTTTTTATCTTGATGAAGTCCCAAAAGTTCATTTTTGCTTTTGTTTTTCTTGCTTTTGGAGACGTGTCTTGAAAGAAGTTGCTGTGGCCAATTGCCAAGGACCAGTCTTGACTGAACAGAGAAACCTGAGTTTGGGGGTGGGAATGAGAAAGAAAAAGACATGAAGAATGGGATTGGGAGGGTTGCAGCTAATGCTGAGAGGTCATTTATTGGTTTACGGTAGTTTTATATGATTCAAGCACAATACAATCATGTGGGAGTCACCATGATCATTGCATAGATAATTCAATAGAACAATCAACAGGACAATCTACTGATAAATAACAGTTTCCTCATTTTCGGCCATTATACTACATTACATCAGATCAGAACAACATGGAATCCTGTCAGCAGCTAGCTTAAGGGCAAATCTATTTTTCTATGCCTACATTCTGCTATGTGGTTCATGTGCTTCTACAAGGTGCTGTTATGGCAGTGCTTTAGGGCTGAACTGTGGTGGGTAAGGCTGGTCCCTGACCTGGCCCTAAGACTGCAAGGACCCTATCAGCTTGCTGTCTGGTCACAATAGCTGATGTCAAGGAGGTTACTGCCTACGTTCTCTAGGATTTTGATGGATTCCTTTCTCACGTTGAGGGCTTTCATCCATTTTTTTTAATTAATTAATTAATTAATTTATTTATTTTTATCATTTTTTTAATTTATTTTCAGCATAACAGTATTCATTGTTTTTGTACCACATCCAGTGCTCCATGCAATCCGTGCCCTCTCTAATACCTGGTTCCCCCAACCTCCCACCCCCCCACCTCTTCAAACCCTTCAGATTGTTTTTCAGAGTCCATAGTCTCTCATTGCTTTCATCCATTTTGAGTTTATCTTTGTGTATGGTGTAAGAGAATGGTTGAGTTTCATTCTTCTATACATAGCTGTCCAATTTTCCCAACATCATTTATTGAAGAGACTGTCTTTTTTCCACTGGGTATTTTTTCTTGCTTTGTTGGAGATTATTTGACCATGAAGTTGAGAGTCAATATCTGAGCTCTCTACTCTGTTCCATTGGTCTATGTGTCTGTTTTTGTGCCAGTGCCATGCTGTCTTGGTGATCACAGCTTTATAATAAAGCTTGAAATCAGGCAATATGATGCCCCCAGATTTGTTTTTCTTTTTCAACACTTCCTTGGCAATTTGGGGTCTTTTCCAGTCCCATACAACTTTTAGGATTGTTTGTTCCAGCACTTTGAAAAATGCTGATGGTATTTTGATTAGGACAGTGTTGAAAGTATAGATTGCTCTAGGCAGCATAGACATTTTAACAGTATTTATTCTTCTGATCTGTGAGCATAGAATGTTTTTTGATCTTTTTGTGTCTTCTTCAATTTCTTTCATGAGTGTCCTATAGTTCCTTGAGTATAGATGCTTTACCTCTTTGATTAGGTTTATTCCAAGGTATCTTGTGGTTTTTGGTGCTATTGTAAATGGAATAAATTCCCTAATTTCTCTTTCTACAGTTACATTGTTAGTGCACAAGAAAGGAGCTGATTTCTGTGCCTTGATCTTGTATCCTGTCACATTATTGAATTGTTGTATGAGTTCTGGTAATTTGGGGGTGGAGTCTTTTGAGTTTTCCACATGAAGTATCATATCATCTGCAAAGAGAGAGTTTGATTTCTTCTTTGCCAATTTGAATATCTTTTATTTCTTTTTGTTGTCTGATTGTTGTTGCTAGGACTTCTAGTAATACATTGAACAATAGTGATGAGTGTGGGCATCCTTGTCACGTTCCAAGGAGAAAGCTCTCAGCTGAGAGCTTTTCCCCACTGAGAATGAGATTTGCTCTGGGCTTTTCATAGATGGTTTTTATGAAATTGAGGTATGCTCCCTCTATCCCTATACTCTGAAGAGTTTTAATCAGAAAAGGATGTTGTATTTTGTCAAATGCTTTTTCTGTATCAGTTGAGAGGATCATATGATTCCTGTCTCTTCTCTTATTAATGTGTTCTATCACATTGATTGATTTGTGAATGTTGAGCCACCCTTGCATCACTTGGTCATGATGGATAATCCTTTTCATTACTATTGGATCCTATTAGCTAGGATCTTGTGAGAATTTAGGCATTCATGTTCATCAGGGATATTAGTCTGTAATTCTCCTTTCTGATGGGGTCTTGTACTGGTTTTGGGATCAAGGTAATCCTGGCCTCATTGAATGAGTTTGGAATTTTTTCTTCTGTTTCTATTTTTTGAAACAGCTTCAGGAGAATAGGTATTATTTCTTCTTTGAATGTTTGGTAGAATTTCCCTGGGAATCCATCAGACCCTGGACTCTAGTTTTTTGGGAGGTTTTTGATCACTGCTTCAATTTCATTACTGGGTGTTGGTCTTTTCAGATTATCAGTTACTTCCTGATTCAGTCTTGGTAGTTTACAGGTTTCTAGGAAGCAATCCATTTCTTCCAGGTTGTTTAATTTATTGGCATATAGTTGTTGATAATAATTTGTAATAATCATTTCTATTCCCTTGGTGTTAGTTGTGAGCTCTCTCCTTTCATTCATAACTTTATTAATTTGGGTCCTTTCTCTTTTCTTTTGGATTAGTTTGGCCAGTGGTTTATAAATCTTATTAATTCAAAGAACTGCTTCTAGTTTCTTTGATCTGCTCTACTGTATTTCTGATTTCTAATTCATTGATCTCTGCTCTAATCTTAATTATTTCTCTTCTATGGCTTGGCTTAGGCTTTATTTGTTGTTCTTTCTCCAGTTCTTTAAGGTGTAAAGTTAGTCTGTGTATTCAAGATTTTTCTGTTTTTTGAGTGAGGCTTGGATGGCTAAGTACTTACCCTTAGGACTACCTTTGCTGTATCCCATAGGTTTTAGACCAATGCGTTTTCATTCTCATTGGTTTCCATGAATTGTTTAAGTTCTTCTTCGATTTCTTTGTTAACCCAAACATTCTTTTTTTTTTTTTAAGATTTTATTTATTTATTTGACAGAGAGAGAGATCACAAGTAGGCAGAGAGGCAGGCAGAGAGAGAGAGGAAGGGAATCAGGTTCCCTGCTGAGCAGAGAGCCTTACGTGGGGCTTGATCCCAGGACCCTGGGATCATGACCTGAGCTGAAGGCAGAGGCTTTAACCCACTGAGCCACCCAGGTGCCCCTAACCCAAACATTCTTAAGCAGCATGGTCTTTATCTTCCAAGTGTTTGAATTTCTTCCAATTTTTTTTCTTGTAATTGAGATCCAATTTCAAAGCATTGTGGTCTGAGAATATGCAGAGAATAACCTCAATTTTTTAGTATCAGTTGAGACCTGATTTGTGACCCCGTGTGTGGTCTATTCTGGAGAAAGTTCCGTGTGCATTTGAGAAGAATAAGTATTCTGTTGTTTTAGGGTAAAATATTCTGTATATATCTACAAAGTCCATCTGGTCCAGTATGTCATTGAAAGCTCTGGTTTCTTTGCTGATTTTCTGCTTAGATGATCTGTCTAGATCTGTCTGAGACTGGAGTGTTGAGTTTTCCTATTATTAATGTATTATTATCAATATATCTCTTTATTTTGGTTAGCAGTTGGTTTATGTAATTGGCTGTTCCCACATTGGGGGCATAGATATTTACAATTGTTAGATCTGCTTGTTGGATAGACCCTTTAAGAATGATAGAGTGTCCTTCTGTATCTCTTACTATAGTCTTTAGCTTAAAATCTAATTTGTCTGATATGAGAATTACTACCCCAACTTTTTTTTTTTTTTTTTTTTTTTTTTTTTTTTTTTTTCTTATAAAAATTTTTTCCCTTTTTTTTTTTTTTTTTTTTTTTTTTTTTGAGGTCCATTGACATGAAAAATGGTTCTCCATGCTCTCACTTTAAGTCTGGATGTATCTTTAGGTTCAAAATGAGTTTCTTGTTGACAGCATATGGATGGGTCATGTCTTTTTATCCAAACTGCAACCTTGTGCCATTTCATGGGAGCATTTGGGCCATTCACATTGAGAGTAATTATTGAAAGATAAGATTTTAGGGGTGCCTGGGTGGCTCAGAGGTGAAAGCCTCTGCCTTCAGCTCAAGTCATGATCCCAGGATCCTGGGATCGAGCCCCACATCGGGCTCTCTCCTTGGGGCAGATGGGGAGCCTGCTTCCTCCTCTCTCTCTGCTTGCCTCTCTGCCTACTTGTGATCTCTCTCTGTCGAATGAATAAATAAAATCTTTAAAAAAAAAAAGATATGATTTTATTGTCATCATATTGCCTGGGAAGTCCTTCTTTCTGTAGATTGTCTCTGTAAATTTCTGTTCTATATCACTGCTGGGATCTTTCTCCTTTTATCAAAATCCCCTTAATATTTCTGATAAGGCTGGCTTGGTGGTCACATATTCTTTCATTTTCTGCTGGACTTGGAAGCTCCTTGTCTCTCCATCCATTCTGAATGATAGCCTTCAGGATAAACTATCTTTGGCTGCATGGTCTTCTCATTTAGTACCCTGAATATGTCTTGCCAGTCCTTTCTGGTTTGCCAAGTATCTGTGGACAGGTCTGATATTATTCTGATGTTCCTCCCTCTGTACATAAGAAATCTCTTCCCCTTCACCACTTTTAAGATTGTTTCCTTGGATCTAAGATTTGAGAATTGTAATATTATATGTTGTGGCATCAGTCTGTTCTCATTGATCTTGGGAGGGGTCCTCTCTGCCTCTTGGATATGAATGCTTGTTTCCTTCACCAGATTAGGGAAGTTCTCAGCTACAATTTGCTCAAATATATCTTCTAGACCTCTCTCTCTTTCCCCCCGCCCCCCCTCCCCCCCCCCCCCCCCAGGGATCCCAACAATTTTGATACTGGAATGTTTCATTGAGTCATTAATCTCTCTCATTGGCTTTAGTCTGCTGTTCCCATGCCTCCTCAGTTTTATTCTTTTCTATCATCTTATTTTCTATCTCACTAATTCATTCCTCTGCCTTGTTTCCCTGGCAGTCAGAGTATCCAGGTTAGACTGCATTTCATTCGTAGCATTTTTTAATGCTTAATTCCATTAAAATTAAATCTCATTTCTTCCCTTAAAGATTCTATATTGTCATTAATATTTTTATATAGCCTATATATCAACTTCATAATTGTTACTCTGAAGTTTATTTCTGATATCTTGGTTATATTCATATCCATAGATCTGTAGCAGAGGCTACAGCCTCTTATTCTTTTCTTTATTGGGGTTCCTCTTTTTAGCCATTCTGTTGAGATATGGTGAGGGATTGTACAGAATCCAAAGTGTTAACTACAACCCAAGCAAGATGCAGCTGTTTTATAGGGACCTTAAAGTTGTCATTCTCTTTTTCTTCCACCCTGTCTTCTGGGGGAGGGGCCTTCCACTATGTTGTTCAGGCAACCCTGTTTGGGCAGAGTTACCCTACCACCTGTGTGTGTGTTGTGGGGGGGGGGGGGAATGGACTCAGTGAAAACTGTTTTTGGGGAGCTTTTGTTCTCTGGTAGCTTTCCCTGGTAGCTTTCTGCATCTCTTCTGAGAAGTGACTGCATCCAAACCTCTGTCTCAGAACAGATAGATTGCAGTCTGCTCTTCTGACCACTCCAGGCCACACTGTCTCCATTTCTTTCTGTGCTGCTAAAAACCTCAGTCTCCTGTGTTATGCACCCCATTGCAGCAGTCCCAGATGTCACTCCGTGGGCCAGGCACATCTCTGTCTTTTGTGCTTCTAAAACCACAAGCCACCCCCTTCACATATTACACAGCTCCAGGTTCCTGTTTGGGGTGCTACCTTAAAGTTCTTTCCCTACCACTACCAGTTTGAATCTGTCCCAGCACAGGACACTTTTATGCTCTGGTGTTCTTTTACCTCCTCAGCACAAGTTTATGGAGGTTCCCTCCCCTTTCTGTTTATCTTCTGATATCTGCCCACAGAATCAGGGCTCCCTGCTTCATACCCTGAGACCAATCACAGGAGATATTCTGTTTGTAGAGATCCAGATGTGTCTTCTTATATGTAAGACTGGTTTCATAGGTGTTCAGAATGGTTTGGTAGATAAAAAGATTAATTCATGGGACCAGTTGAAATAGTGTCCCTATTCCTCCACTATCTTTTATTTTTTTAATCCAGGTTTTATTCCTTATGTTATGCTAGAAGATGAAATGAAAGGGTAAGAAAGAAATGTGAAAATTACATGAACTTAAAGGGGATTTACATAGGAAAGGAAAATGAAAGTTGTGACTTTAGGTCCCTGTAGAAAAATTACCTTTAAATATCAAATACCTATATTAAAATAATTTCACAAAAAAATTCAAGAAGATTGCTTACACATGTAATAATAAAAAGCTCTCTTCTGGGGGTAAGAGAATGTTGGTTTATCCCTTGTTCTGCCTTCATAATTAGGCAGATTTAGAAGACCTTTTACATGTTTCCTGACTTGAAAAATTCTATCTGGCATTCCTTATTTCAGTATCAGTGATCTATTACCACAATAACTGTGTGTGGAAAACAACCACAAAACTTTAGTGACATGCAACAATAATTTATTTAAGCTCATGTGTTTGAAGTTCAAAGACTTAGGGCTAGGTGGTTTGGTTCTCAAATGGCTTCCTTATATGTTTGAGATTCAGCTGACTCAAGACTGGGGACTCAAGTGTCTGTGGATCAGCTGGTTGCAGGCTGAGATGACTGGTCTCTGCTCTATTCTTCTCACCTCTCTGACAGGGTTGTTAAAGCATACTCTCATGGTGAAGGCAGATGAAAAAGAACAGGAGTACATGCTGGTGCTTTACAAACCTTAAGTCACACGGAAGATTACTACAAAGTTACATGACAGAGTTCACAGATGCAGGGAAGGGTATGAATGAGATTTTTTTTTTTTACAGTATACACAAACTACCCACTAACACAATTATTCTCATTCTTATTATTTGTTAATTCCCCCATCCCCAGACCTCCAAAAGTTTTATCTCATCATGATTTCAGACTTGAAATCCAGATATTATAAGGCTTCTTTTGATCTGGAGGTTTGTGAATGAAAAAAAAGTAAATACAACAGATATAGTAATCATTGGTCAAAAGTAATTCTGGAATTCTCTAGACAAATATTGTCAGGTCTGTCATATGCAAAGTTGCTAGGTTATTGGTTGGCAAGGCCATTGAGAAATGTGAGTAGATACTGGTTAGATGTATGTGTTACAAGTAGAAAATAGAGACTGAGACTTCCCACAATAGGGTTTGGAGAGAATAGTCTGAAGGCTCTTGCTACAGTAACTTTGCCATTTAGCATATGGTGTAAAATTTAGACTGCTATTTAATACCTTATTTTTATCAGTACATTTTAAAAACATACAATAATCCCTTTCATTAGCAATTTGTTAAATAAAAATTAAAGCTACATGTTTGGTGAAAAAAAAAAAATACCAGCTTTTCATTTTCCAAATTTGATGATGAATATGTAACTTACACAAACTAGATGCCAGAATTTTCCTTCTACCAAAGAGACTTCATGGTATTTGTGACTATATGAAAACCATAAAATGGAAATGTCTATTTTTGCTTAAAAAGCATCATAATAATTTATATAAAATAATTGCTATAAAAATAAGTGAACATGACAATCTACTGCTTGTGCTTTAGGAAATGTATTTATATATTTTTTTATGAATAGTGACTTTTGATTTAAAGAATTGTTTTTTGAGAGTACATTTAATGATTTTCTTTTTGCACCTAGAAAAGTAAAGCAATAGTTTTTTTTATGGTTTTGATTCATTTGTAGAAAGAAATTTCAAATAGTTAAGTTATACCAATTTTATTTTTATTAGTGTCACCAGATATTTTAAGTAGAAAATCAGTCAAGTTAATTCCAAGAATGGCTTGATCTTTTTCATCTAATTAAAAAAATGTTTTGAATGAGACTTTGGAAATTAATTTTTAAGTATAAGATCTAAGAGTATTGTAAATAATATTGCAAACTAAGTTAAATTTATCAATATTGAGGATAAAATTATTTACCATGGCGTCAGGGCATGAATTTGCTAAAGAAAAGGTTCTACCTTGAAGCAAATAAATCGATATTAAGAAACCAATTGAATAGAAATGTACTTGGGATTGTGGTATTAATATAATCAAACTTCTACCCGTGTGAATGATAAAATTACACTAATCAAATCAGAAGGTATAATTATTAAAAATTATAAATACTTATATATGTCTGCATATAGTTTTATATGTTTATATGTAGGTAAATAATGATATTTTAGACATTAAGACAAATAAAAATGGGGAGATACTATCATTAGGAAACTTAAAGAAAATACTACAGCTAATCCATAACCCAAAAGAAAAATCAGAACAGATTAAACATAGAAATACATAGTTAAAAATGAAGTTAAATACGTCGATAGTAGCTGTCTAAAATAATTATTTTTTTTGTTTTTAACTTACATATATAGGGGTACCCAGGTGGCTCAGTTGATTAAGCATCCAAACTCTTGATTTCACCTCAGGACCTCAGGTCATGGTCTCAGCATTGTGATATCAAGAATTGCATTTGACTCCGAGCCAAAGGGAGTGTCTTGAAGATACTCTCCCTCTCCCTCTCCTTCAGCCCTTCCCTCTACTTTCTTTCTTTCTAAAATAAATAAATAAATATATATATATATATATGTCATTGTATATAATATATGCACTACATGTCAATATTAGCATATATGCAGGTGGTAGTAATTACAGGTAAAATACTCAAAGATCTTTATATTGTCTGGAAAACAGTAAAAGTAGATCATTAGTCTTCAATAAATTTATATAACATTTTATAATACCTATTATTTTCACAATAGTAAAAATAAAATATTGTTTCATTAAGAAAGTAATAAAGTAGAAAGCAGAAATAAAGTAAATAAAAAATGGAATCAAAAGTTAAGGTGAGGGGCACCTGGGTAGCTCAATGGATTAAACATTTGCCTTTGGCTCAGGTCATGATCTTAGGTTCCTGGGATTGAGCCCTGTGTTAGGCTTCCCTGCTCAGAGGGGCATCTGTTTCTTCCTATCCCTGTGCTCCCCACCCATCCAATCATGTTCTCTCTCTTTCTCTCTCAAATAAATAAATAAAATCTTTTTTTTTTAAGTTATGATGAATATTTGGTACAAATAGAAAATCAGTAGTAGATCTGTAGAGTTAAACCCAAATATATTAGCAATTACATTAAAAGGAGACAGATTAAATATTCCAATTGAAAGACAAAGACTGTATGGCTGAATACAAAAACAAAACCATCTATATCCTGCTTAAACAAGAAAATTCTTAAATATTAAATAAGTATTCTTAAATACTAAGAATAAAGGTTGAAAATAAACAGGTATATACCCGTCAACACTATCAGAAACATGATTGGTTTAACTGTAGTGATATCAGGTAAAGCAAACTTTAAAGCAGAAAGCATTAATAGAGACAAAGAAAAAATTTTAAATAACAAAATAACCAATCTACCAAGAATATTTAACAATCCTAAATTTGTATGACACTAATACAGCCCTGAAATGTATACTGCAAAAATTAACAGAACTGAAAGGAGAAATTTAAAAAAAAAAAAGCTATCTGATGAAAGAGGTTTTAACTGTCATCTTTGAATAAATGTAAATATAGGAAAAACATAAAACAATGCTCCTTTTACACATGACCTACTATGTATTTTCTATTTTAGAACTAGTAGCCTTAAATTTATAATTCATTAGCAATTCACTTACCAAAATTTATTAAAATGCAATAGCCAGATTAGGATACAGAAGGGAATAAAACACCCATTTTCTTTAAGAAACTAACAACGAATGGGAAGATATAAATAGATTACTACATTACAGAATAATAAGAGTTTGCAGTTACTGTAGGGGCATACAAAAGGAGTTATAAGATTCAGAAGATGTACTTAACTTTATTTTGAGATGTGAAGAATGATTTGAAAATATAACCAAACAGAGCCCTGAAAGAAGAGTAAGGCCTTTTGAGAATGGTAATTGTGTCTCATTTATTTTGAATTATCAGTGTCTAGCACATCTGAGAAGAGTTCTTCAGCTGAAAAATGGAATAAAGACTATTCCAGGCAGACACAGATGCCATAAGAGAGCGGGGAACTTCAGGGACCTGCTGATTCTGCACAGGTTTTATGGGACCTGTAAAGAAGTAAAGTCAGGAAAGCTACGTTGAAAACCAGTTATTGAAGAAATTCAGATAATTGAGACCTCTGCAAGTTTTGGAGTCCTTCCTGAACATAACAAAAGGCAACAGTTCAGATTATCTAACTTTGGAAAAAAATATCTCATAATTTGGGGCCCCTGGGTGGCTCAGTCAGTTAAGAATCTGACTCTTGATTTCATCTCAGGTCATGATTGATCTCAGTGTCTTAGGATCAGCTTCAAGTCAGGCTCTGCCCTCAGTGGGGAGTCTGTTTGAAGACTCTCTTCTTTTTGCTCTGCCCCTCTTCTACTCACACACTCTCTCAAATAAATAAATAAATCTTAAAAAAAGAAAAAAAATTATAGTTCAAGTGTGAAAAAAAGGAATGGAAGATGTGCCATTTTACTATCAAGTATTGATTCAAGTAGAACACATAGAAATTTTAAGCATTGATTTTTAAAGTTCAGGAAAGTGTTTAACAAGTACATTTAAGATGTTCCTTGTTTTGAAAATGCCAATATTTTCCTTTTGTGTAATTATTTAGAGTATATGAAACATTTGTAGATTTACACGTAATTCAAATTTTTGACTAAAATAATTTTTTGTCATAAGTGAAGCACACATACACACACATATATAATATATATGTATAGATATACATATATATATAATATATGTAATACATGTACAAAAATTAGACATGGCATGATTCAGAGCTTGTACACAATAGTCCCAAAGTTAAGTGTGGATTAAAAAATAAAATTTACATAAATACCAAATGTTATCCTAAAAGGACTTTTAGATAAACAGCACACCTTAATTTTACTTTTACCAATAGAGGTTTTCTGGTAAATATTGCGGTTTCTAGTTAAATGACTGATTTTCATCCAAATGTATGAATTAGATATGTTTTAACAGATAAAATCACAACTATCACTAAATATATATATGTATAATTTTATATATATATTAATTAATATATATTAATATATATAATTAATATATATAATTAATATATATAAAATTATACATATATATATCCACCTGGACAGGGTTAAATAAATGTTATGGGTGCCATAAATAGGAAAGCATAGCAAATGTTCAACTAGTACAGAGGAGATGAGCTTCAAAACCTGTATTTATTTATTTATTTATTTTAAATATTTTACTTATTTATTTGAGCAAGGGAGAGAATGCACACATTGGCAAGGGGGAGGGGTGGGGCAGAGGAAGAGGGAGCAGCAGACTATCCCTCTTCCTCCCCCAGCAGCTGAGCAGAGTGCCCACGGGGTTTTGATCCTAGTGTCCTGGGATTATGACCTGAGCTGAAGGCAGATGCTTAACCCTCAGAGCCACAGAGGTGTCCAGCTTCAAATCTCTCATTAACTTTAAAACATATCTTTTGAGGAAAAATTGAAATTTTAAAGTATTTCATATTAGAGAAATACATTCAGAATCATGACCTGGATTAAAACTGACAAAGTCGCAATGTAATGAAAATTTTTTACTGTATTCGCTTGTGTAGTTTATTGGAAATTTTACAAATATTTGCAAAGACCTGTGTCATTGTTAGAGATAGGTGTATTTATATATGTTACAGGGTTCAGAACATATTACCCCGAAATATGGCATCTTGGCATATTGAATTTAAGTTGAAGCAGTCTCAGAAAATGGCAGAAATAGGAAGTTCGCTTTGACCTCCACCTTGCCTTGCACATCTCCCCTGAAACAGATCAGAAAAGCCACATGTGAGAGATGCAGTCTACACCCAGAGAAAAGGAGCATCCTTATCTCCAAAGACAAAAGACATCAAGAAAAATCTTACCAAACAGGCCTTACTAATTTTCCTCCAGTTTACTGCACTTACATCATACTCCTTAACCTATCCTGTTTATATAGGACTTCACTCTTTTCATCAAACTTAACATAAAAAAACAACAGGTATCTTTATTTCCTTTTGAAGTCTCCTGTGTCATGTAAAATTAATATTAAATAAATGTGTATGCTTTTCTCACATTAATTTTGTCTTTGTCAGTTTAATTTTTAGGTCCAGATAGGGACTGTAAGAGTGTCAAGGAAAAGCTTTTCCTCCACTACACATGGAAGAAAATGTGTAACAGGGAAGAAGAGAAGAGGTACTGAAATAGAATATCAAAACTGATCAAAGTATTTTGAAAGGAATATTACATTTAATTCTCTTCATAAATTATGACTGCATCCTATAAATGTACTTCTTATGATAGGTTATTTAATTACCTGATTAACTGTAATGGCTACTTTGCATCAATAATCAAGTCAACAATCTGTGATTTTTAAATTCCCTAAATGTGCATTCACAGGATATACTGTAACAGCTCCAAGACTTTTTGGTCTACCGGACCATTGACCTGAAATTTACAAACTCGTTAAATATGTATTTCCATCATAGGCTGGAAAAGCTTTTGCACCAAGTCAATGATCTGTTTCTTCAGAATGTTTAAGAGCATATTTACATGCAAGATCATGTTGTTGTTTTTTTTTTAATTTTTTTTTTAAACAGTTCTCACTATGTATTTCCTTTAAAGCTGAAGGGTTATGTCCTATTTTGTCAGTAATGTGTGAAACAATAAATTTTAATGGGCCCACTGGAGATATTATCATATTAGTAGGATAATATTTCCATGTTTAAATAAACGTGCATATGTGTTTATCTGAAAACCATAAAGCTCATATTTGGGTCCATCATTTTTGTCCCTTAGTGTATTTCACCATAGTGTACTCCTTCTTCATGCATAAATTAAATATACCCAGCTAGTCAATATTCACAAAACTATTTGAACAGTTATATGCATGCCTGCCCATGTCCATCAAATTGTGTCTTGCTCAGAAATTTTGAGGGACATTATATGCATCTTTTTTTATCTCCTACTAATATTACAGATATCTGTCATCAATGGATTATTTTTTAACCCAACACTTATTTTATTTATCTGCCAGGCCTCATCTTCCTATCCTAAGTGCTAAATAATTATTTTGCTATATTACTTTCAGTAAATTAATTATCAGTGGATTTCATAGCATTTGTCTCCATAATACCAATTTAATTTTATTATATTAAATTATTCAAAGTATCATATCCATCTTACACTTTGTGATAGAAAATGTAGAACTACTTGAAAATCTTATTGCTGGTACTAATAGGTGTGGAGAGGTGAATTCGCTGGCTTTATTTTTTTCTTTTATTCTTTATAAAAACATTTAATCTGAATATAGCTGACATACAACATGACACTAGTTATAGGTGTATAATGTAGTGATTCAACTTCTCTATATGTTAATACTTACTTTTATTTTTTCAAAGTGAATGTTAAATTAGTTAGACTGGATAAAAGACATCTAAACTATTCCTAATTTCAATGGGAACATTGGTGACTCCCATTTTTCCTATATTCTAAAGAGCTTGGAAAAAGATCAAAGGGTAAAACTATGACATAACATAGTATATTTTGTTGGTTGAATGTTGTGTTTCAATTACAGTTTACCTGAGTCTTTTTGTTCGTTTTCTTGAAGATTTTTGAAATACACGTCAGCAGTAGTCTATTGTTTTGTTAGCTGGATCTATAATGAAATATGAAATAAAAACAAGCAAAGAGGGGCGCCTGGGTGGCTCAGTGGGTTAAAGTCTCTGCCTTCGGCTCAGGTCATGATCCCAGGGTCCTGCAGGGTCCTGGGATCGAGCCCCACATCGGGCTCTCTGCTCCGCAGGGAGCCTGCTTCCTCTTCTCTCTCTCTGCCTGCCACTCTGCCTACTTGTGATCTCTGTCTGTCAAATAAATAAATAAAATCTTAAAAAAAAAAAAAACAAGCAAAGAAAAAAAGTTTTGTAAAAATTTTTATTACAAACTTTTATTTGGTTTGAATACCTCTAATCATGGTATAGTTCATGCAGGACATTTAATTTATACTATTTCACACTGAAATTTTGTTCCCCTTCTTATTACTATTCAATACCAGCTAATAGAATTATTTTGACGTTCAAACATTTAACGCAAAAAACGATCCAGGTCAATTGGAGATTTTTATGGTTTTTTTCCGGGTTATAGCAGTTTACCATCCATCTGTCAAAATTAGGAAGGCTTAGGAATCAAATGTGTAAGCGAATTTTTAATAGTACTTTAAAAATAAAAATGATTTTTAGACTACATAAATAAGTTTAATTAGGCCTCTGAATTTCTAGAGGCAGAACTGCTGGTCTTTTGAACCCTCTGTTGATAAGCATCTTGAAACAGGTCAAAATTTGCCACCTAATTATTTGGCAGTATTCCGGCACAGGCATTTGGGAAAAGTGTAACATTGACATTTATTTTTCCTCCTCTGGGTGGTAATGGAACTTGCAACATTTGAGAAATGTGTTACATTTCTGTCAGTCAGGAACTTTCTCTCTCCTATTTTATTTAAAATCTACTAAGGAAAGTGTATGTGGCCATTCTGTTTCAGATTGCAAAACTGTTTCTACTGGGATCACAGTCATACAGTCCCTTTTCCCATTCTTACTGCACAGTTCCATCTCCACTTTCCAATTTCTTTCTTTCCTGTTTTAGCAGTCATGCCGGAAAACCGGCAATGGGTAAACAAAACAAAACAAAACAAGTAACTTCATCCAGTAATTTTTGTCAACCTAAGAACCAGAAACCTGTTCAAAAAGTATTGCATTTATTTGGGATCAAAGAATTGCAATTTGGGGTAGACAGATTTAGGTGATAACCTGAATAGTATCCCTCACAGGAGGTGGACTTAGGGTTTTGAGGAGAAAGAAAAAGATTAGATGAGTGTTTTTTAAGAAAAAGGACATTGGTGCTGACAAGATCTAGATTAGTTCTTCACTGATTAGTCCGGTGAAGTGGTCAGTTGGGAAAAGTTTGCTTTTATTCGTCTTTTCACACTGGATTTTCTCATTCTTGCTGACTTCCTGGGAATGTTGGCAGTTTGGCCCAGTTTGAAGGTTTACAAAATAGAAGTGCAAGGCAGCTCCTCTGAAAGGGTTGTTCTGGCTCGATTTTAAAAATGTCTCTACCTATGTCATTTTTCACAATCTTAAAAACTGAAATTGTGTTTCAGTCAGTTCTCTTTTCTGGCGAATTTTATGGAGGGTGGATTCAATCTGTGGCAGGTGTCTCCTCAGATCCGCCTGAATCTGTGGCTTGCCTCCCATACATAAGCAGTTCACAAATCCTTGAGTGGATTCAGCATAAAAGTAGACTGTTACCTCAAGCCAGAAAAGAATTTTTTTAAAGTACTCTGCTATCTGCTGATAAAGGAATTCTGAGACTTTAAATCTTGCATTATTTATGTACTACACAGCCCATGAAGAAAATGATCTGCCATAGTATTAAGGATGAGATAATAAATTCTTTAGCTTTAAGGTAACAAAATAAAAAGGCGGTGACCTTTAGCTAATAATCTCTTGTAAGAAAGGTCAATAACTGACAGGGAAAAAGAAAGGCAAGTTTTAAGTCTATTACTGAATAAAAAATCCACCTTCACAAAGGTTTTGTTTTATTTTGTCAAATAGAAAATGAGTCTGAAGTTACAGTATTAATAAAGTATTTACGAGTGCATATTTTAGTGAGTAGATATAAGAATTAAGGTAGTAAACCATTATATTGGGTTTTAAAAACTAATTAGAAGTAAAAAAGTTAATAAATTACAAGGTAGAGAGAACCCTAAAGATCATGATAAACTACTGTTTCAGAAGAGAAAAAAAGACATCTCTAAAATAGTTGGTATATATATCACAATAAATAAAAGAGCCAAAATTGTTTTTAAATTTTAAACCTTTAAAGCCACTTTGAATTTTTTGATGGCTTAAGGAATATGTTCTTAATCTAAAAACAAAACAAAACAAAAACCTTGTATGGTCATCTCAATGGCAAGCCATACCACATGAGCTCCTATGTGACCTAATAAGAGACAAACTTAACCATCAGAGACCATAAGAGTAAAAGACTTTTTTTTTTTTTTTCCTAGATGAATCTACTTTTTCTAGTAGGGTTAGACATCTTCCTTTTAATTCACATGAAGGTCATGCCCGTTCACAATGAAACCAGTTGTAATTTCAGTCAAAATGACACAGTCTATTGGTGGTAAACAAACAAACAAAAAAGGAATACATTTAAAAGCTTATTTAAGCTTTAAACTATCTACTGCACATAAAATTATAAGGTAATCCTACAAATACAACACATTATCAACAGCAACATTTACAAAAGGTAATATACAAATACTTGAAAGATATAGAGGAGTAAATATTGCCAGACACAAAAAAAGAATTTTTGAGTATTCATGAACAATGAATTCAGCACAGACTGTCATGGCAGCTGCCATAAACAGAGAAAATACTTTGGGTTAATAGACTCCTTATTTGGTATGAGAAAGCAATACATGTCTGTTCAAGCATTGAATTTAAGTGGTAATTTACTGAATTGAATCCATGTTTTAGAATTACTGAGGAACATAATATATGATATTGTTAATGTATTTTTGGAAAGATAGAAATGTTTTCAAAATGGTAGGCTGCGTATCTTTTTGAAATTCTGCCCCATAGCATGTAGGATTCTTACTGATTAGAGTCAAGCTGCTAACACTGACAAAGGTATCAGTGTTTAAAGGAAATAAAGAGACCACAGTAAAGTCAATGACTACTGAGCTGATTTATTTTTCTTAATTTTTTACTTAAATTCCAGTTAGTTAACATACAGTGCAATATTAGTTTCAGATGCACAATATAGTGATTCAACAATTGCATACAACACTCTGTGTTCATCACCTATTCAACCCTCTCCTCTGGTAACCATCAGTTTGTTTTCTATAATTAAGAGCCTGTTTCTTGCTTTCTCTCTCTCTTCTTTTTTTCCCTTTGCTTGCTTGTTTTGTTTCTTAAATTCTACTTATGAATGAGATCATATGGTATTTGTCTTTCTCTGACTGGTTTATTTCACTTAATATAATACTCTCTAGTTCCACCCATGTCATTGCAAATGGCAAGATTTCATCCTTTTTTCATTTATTTGCCAGGCGTGAAAACATACACCACTGAAGAAGTTTACAAAACAATTCTTTGGGGGGGGGGTGTTTTTTTAATGTAATTGAAAGATGAAATTTGTTGTCTCGCTGGCTTATGCAAGGCATATCTTACACCTTGGATTGAGATGAAGGAACACATGTCTACTCTTTTTATTTAAAACAAGTATTATTGTTTATTGACCAGCAAAGATACTTTCCTTATGATATGTGAAACTCTCCTTGTTTCTGAGGTGTTCAAAGTACTTAGTGGCTATTACTTAGAATCAGCATTCAGTTTTGATCTTTCCTAAGTGTTGCTCTAAATGGAAGCTCTTTTACACCAGGAGCTAAAAAGCCTGTCTCCAAAGACTGATACAACATGAAAGCAGTCAAAGACTAGCCAAAATTGAACCAAGTTATTGAAACTTAACCTATTAAATCCAGTGTCTGTTGATATTAATAAAATCTTAAATGTATAGTGTGATACATTTCTGGGTTATCTTTCCTACAACTTTTTAGTCCTTTGTCAATACAGGAGTCCTCACCCAGCCACGGGCTTGCTTTCCACAGTTTCAGTTTCCCAAGGTCAATAGCAGTCTAGAAGCAGATGGCTCTCTTCTGATCATCTTCAGAAGGTCAGTAGTAACCTAATGCTATGTCCCAAAGCCCACACCATTCACCTCATTTCATCTCATTGCCTAGGCATTTTATCATCTCCCTGATGATTCACAAGAAGAAAAGTGAGTATGGCACAATAAGGTATTTTGAGAAAGATCACATTCACTTAACTTATATTACAGTATATTGTTAAAACTTCTCTTTTATTACTAATTATAATTGTTAATCTCTTACTGCACTGAATTCAGAAATTAAACTTTATGACAGGTGCAGTCATACCTCAGAGATACTATGGGTTCCGTTCCAGATCATTGTAATAAGGTAAGTAACTCAGTAAAGGGAGTCAAATAAATTTGTCAGTTTTCCTGGTGTGTGTAAAAGTGACCTTTACACTCTATGGTAGTCTAATAAGTGTGCCATGGCATTAGGTCTAAAAAGATGTACATAATATTGCTAAAAAATTCTAACCATCATCTGACGTTTTAGTAAGTTCTAATCACTGATCACAGATCACCATAACAACTGTAGTAATAATGAAAAATGTTTGAAATATTGAAAGAATTGCCAAAATCTGATACAGAGACATGAAGAAAGTAAATGCTGTCTTGGAAAGTTTAGAGAAAGACTGGAAAAAGTCTCTTGGAAAAATGGCGCCAATAGACTTCCTCAATGCAGGGTTGCCACAAACTTTCTATTTGTAAAAGTGTTTTATCTGCAAAGTGCTATAAAGCAAAATACAATAAAATAATATATTCCTGTATGAATGTTTAGGAAAAAAAAAAACATCATTAGTATATAACGGGGTTCAATATTGTCCAGGTTTCAGGCACCATTGGGGGTCACGTATTTATCTTTACAAAAGAAAAATGTTGTATTTACCTAAACTTTGTGAAGTTTGTTCTTTCCAGCTTTTTAAAATTTTAGCTATAAGCCTATTAATGTTTTCTTCCTTTTCTCTTTGCCTTATTTTTTAAAGATTTTAGGTGGATACTTTCTTTTATTTTTGTTCTACTACTTACTAATAAAAGCATTTACATGGTATATTTTCCTATGAGTACAGATTTTGCTGTGACCCAAAATTATGGTATGGCATGTGCCACTTTTTAATGCTTTCAAAATGATTTTAGTATCTTTTTAATTTCCATGTTGATACGGATAATATATGATGAAATGCTTCTTAATTTCCAGTGACTCAAAATTTATATTTAATTGTATTTCACTGTAAACAGAAAATAAACCCTATAAAATGCTCAATTATTTTACTTGATTAAAGATGTACTTTTTGTCCAAATACATGATTGACTTTTATTCTGTCAGATTTTCATTAAAGCACAATATGCATATATATATATAGATGATACATATCTATATCTATATCTATATCTACATAAAAGAACACAACCCCAGAATCAGACAATTAAGAATCTACCTTTTGTAACTACAGATCAGACTGTTTCTTATATGGACATTTCCTATAAATGGAATCATATAATTTATGTTATTTTGTGTCTGGCTTCTTTCACGTGGCAAATTTTGAAATTCATCCATGTTGTATTCTGTATCAGTGCTCTATCCTTTTTCTAGATGAATAATTATATTTCAGTGTATGGATTTAACGCATTTTGTCCATCCCATTGCCCACTGACAAACATTTGTATAGTTTTCATTTTTTGCCCATTATTTAAAATGCTCTTATGGAAGCGCCTGAGTGGCTCAGTTGGTGAAGAACCGGACTCTTGGTTTTGGCTTGGTCATGATCTCAGGGTCGTGAAATTGAGCCTTACATTGGGTTCCCTGCTTAAGAATCTCTCTATCTTCCTCTACTCCTGCCCACCTGTCAAAAAAAAAAAAAAATGCTCTTGTGAATAATTGTGTACAAGTCTCTGTATGTGTATATATTCTCCATTCTCTTTGATGGAACTTTGGGAATGGTGCTGCTGGCTCATAGCATAACATGTTTAACATTTTTAAAAATTTTCAAGCTATGTTCCAAAAACAGCTGTGACATTTTACATGACAATGAGCAGTATAAGGGGGTTCTAGTTTCTCTACATCTTTGACAAGATTTGTTGTTGCTTTTTTTTTTTTTAATAGGATGTGGTTTTAAGATGCATTTGCTTAATGGCTGATGATTTGAAGCAACTTTTCATGTGCTTATTAACCATTTTATATACTATTTTGTGAAATGGCTATTCAGGTAATTTGCTTAGGATCTAGGTTTGCAGAGTCCAGTACTGGAATAGGATAGGAGCCTGGTTTCCAGGGAGCCAGCCTGGAGATTGGTGTCCCAGGGGTCAGCTAGGCACTAGGGCAAATCTGGAGCCACCACCAGTCTAGAAATTAGATCTGTGGGGACCAGCCTGGTGCTGGGGAGGATCAGAGGGCTGGGGCCACAGCTGGTCTGGCTGGGCCTGGCCAAGAGACCAGGTTCACAGGTGCCTATCTGGAGTCTATATTTGGGTGGTTGATTGGAAAGCTGGGGCTACAAAACCCACCTAGGGCCAAAGGAGCTGGCGGGTACTGGTATGTGCTGGGAGCCTGGGTTTATAGGAGACTGTAGGGAGTCCATCACCTAGTGCCATGGGAGTTATCATGATGCCAGGTGGTCTCCTTTGGGGTCTGTGGCCAAGCTGCCACTCATATCACTTTTCTCCCATGGGGAGGATGCCTCTTCATGCTGGGCTGCCCAAGCATGGGTTGTAATGGGGGTAGTATCTATCTTTCTTACCTTCCTCAATGTGTCATGTTTGTGTATGTGTGTGTGTGTTTGTGTTTTAATTTCACCCTGGTGCTGTGATCCCTGACCTGTAATTCTTGGCTCTTGTGTAGGTATTTTCAGTGGATATAGTTTTTCAAACTAATATTTCTGGGAGGGTCCATCACTAGAGTCTCACGCAACCATTTTCCTGACATTGTTCACCTACTACAATTTTGTAAATGAAAACAAATTCATTTCCTTTTTTTTTTTTAAGATTTTTATTTATTTATTTGACAGAAAGAGAGAGAACACAAGTAGGCAGAGAGGTAGGCAGAGAGAGAGGGGGGAAGCAGTTTCCCCGCTGAGCAGAGAGCCGGATGTGGGACTCAATCCCAGGACCCAGGATCATGATCGGAGCTGAAGGCAGAAGCTTAACCCACTGAGCCACCTAGGTCCCCCAAGACTTCATTTTCTACTTGGTGATAGCTTGTAAAAAAAGAAAAAAAAAGTGTGTAAGGAGTTAGGCAACATTATGGAACCACCAAGCAGAAGACACCTGCATAAAATCCAGATGGCAATCCGAGTTCTTGTCAAATTCCTCCAGAAGTTTCCAGTAATGACTAAAGTAAAAAAAAAATATTTTTTTTTCCTTGTACCACTAATTTCCCTGTATCTTAGTCTAGGATACTAAATACTATCTTTGAAAAGACATAGTCTATGTAATTCCAAAATATTATGCATTCTCTCCTTGGAATTACATTTTGGTTCCCTGAATGGAGAATATTAGAAGTTAAACCCCATGAGAGTTAAGAACTGTTATAATTTTTTATATTCAAAACTGTATTGTTATTTCTAAGTTACCATATGTTTATAGATTAATTTACATGATTAAATAAACAATAAGAGTTGTTTTTATAACCAAGGAAACTTTTCTTTTCCCCCCTAGGCAACTTTCACTTATATTCTCTAAATCACTTTGTGGAGCACTCACATAGAGGTACAGACATTACATACAAAATCAGCCAGCTGCATCCCGACAAAAGGCCTGGCCTGTGAGGTACATAATACTATTGCCATTTCACAGCTGAGGACACTGCTCAAGATTATATAACTAGGGAGTTACCTTGATTACTATATTATTCCCTATTTCCTTTGAAAAAATGATAGTCACCGATCACCATTTTTAGAATTTACATTACTAAATTTCCAAAAATAAATGCACCTAATGCAATTTTTAAACATAAAGAAAATAATTCTGGAACAATAATACAGGGAACTTTAATAATTGCTAGGCAAGTAGATATCATTTTACAATAAAATTTTATATTATTTAATATAGAGTAGTCTAATAATTCAAATTGAGTAATAATAATACTTAATGTTATTATAATTTGAATGTATACTTTCAACAAATTAATTGCTAATAAAATGTTTTGGACTGAATGGTATGCCTCCAAATTCATACCACTGAAGCTTAATCCCCAATGTGACTATAACGGAAAAATACGGTCTTTTTTTTTTTTTTTTAAGATTTTATTTATTTATTTATTTGACAGGTAGAGATCACACGTAGGCAGAGAGGCAGGCAGAGAGAAAGAGAGAGTCGGAAGCATGCTCCCCACAGAGCAGATAACCCGATGCGGGACTTGATCCCAGGACCCCGAGATCATGACCGAAGCTGAAGGCAGTGGCTTAACCCACTGAGCCACGCAGGTGCCCCCGAAAAATACAGTCTTTAAGAAAGTAAGGGTAATTAAAATAGACTGCAAAGCTGAGGCACTAATTCAATAGAATTGGTGTCTTATAAGAAGAGGAAGAGACAACAAATCTGTCTCTGTTTCTCTCTGTACATGCATACAGAAAAGCCCACAAGAAGGTGGCTAACTTCAAGGCAAGAAGTGAGGTCTCACTGGAAACCACCCAGCATCTTGATCTTGAACTTCAGCCTCTAGAATTGTGAGAAATCTTCTGTTTCTGTTGTGTAAGCCATCCAGACTGTGGTAACTTATGAGTAAACTAACATAAAAGACATGGATTCTATTTATTACTTTAAAATATATATGCTGTGCTACCTAGTTACTTCAGAAGACTTAGGCAAATTTATACTGTGGTAACATATGATCCCAAAATCATAGTGGCATAGAACTAAAATGGCTTATTTGTTTATTACAATAGTTTATTTCTTGATCACATATCACAACCACCATGCGCTAGCTGAAGCTTTGGGCTAATAGAGCAAATCTATCAAAGACATGGCCCACCTTGTTGCAAAGGAATCAATAGACATGGTGACTCATAAGCTAACTTTTAAAACTTCTACTTAGAAATTACACATCTGACTTCTGTATACATGCTATCAGCCAAAGTAAACCATGTGACTGCTCCTTAAATCAGAAGATCAGGGAGGTATAATCTTCCTACTGAGAAAGGGAGAAAATATATAACCTTACACAGTATAGTGAGTCATATAAATAATATCACCTAGCAAAATTATAATACTAGTTAAAATATAATAAATTCTTCTCTAAATGTCCTTACATAGGAGAATAAACTTACATAGTTGAATAAACTATGATGCCTCCACAAAATGGAGTATCATGAAACTATAAAAAAGATGAAGAGTATGTCTATGAGCTGATATGCAGATTTCAAACATATATATTGTGAAACCAAGGCAAACTATATATTGTGGAGAAGAAGTATAAAAGTGTGTCTATTGTATGATAGCCTTCATGTAAGAAAAAAAGGAAAATAAGAAAGTATTCATGCATCTACTTATTTGTGCAAAGAAATATAAGAAGGATAAACCAGAAATTAATGAGTTTGATTATCTACAGATGTAGATGGGATAGGTTGGAAAAATTTGGTAAATGGGAATATGTTAATAAGGAAGAAGGGAAGCTGAAACTTCTCTAAGTAACCTTTTTGTATAGGTCTGACTTTTAGAACCATGGAAATATTTTACGTACCCCCAAAATAAATAATTTAAATCAACCAGGATGTGAGGGAAACTTAAAATGGAATCCAAACAGCAAAACATAAATTTAACTATATTACAAATGAATAACATAAGTAAAATTAAGTAGGTGGGAATAAAATAACTAACTTAACTTTAATAAACCAAAGTTTATATGCTTAAACTATATACTGTAATGCTAAAGCAAAGGAACTATACACAAATATGGTGTTCTAGCAGTATTTTCCCCCCACAGGGATATGAAATAGCAATTCTGAAATTGCTTTTTAAGTATAATAGGATTAAATTAAAAAAGTAAATACTCTCCCAACAATGAGAAGTAAATTCTCACTGTGGGGAAAAAGAGCTATATATATTGAAAGAGAGAGGTTAGAATAAACCCTGTAGCATTAAATTAGAATCAGAGACATCAAAATAAATGCATAGTTTTACACACACATACACACACACACACACACACACACACAGATAATAGAATTAGAAATACACATTATATTTTATAGTTCTGTCCACTGAGATGGACCCTATGAGCAATAAGCACAACTAACTTCTGGAAGTTAGTTGTTTTCTTTGGTTTCTAAATACCATTTACTAATAAAAGGATCCAGAGATCTTGAAAAAAATGTCTGATTCTAGGGCTGAGGCAGAGCAAATACAAGATGACCCTGGTGTATCTTGTGGTTCCAGAAAGTAACAAAGTATACAGAAAAGCACAGACACATTTTGGGATAACCTGAAGGAATCACAATGGCCAAAAACAGAACAATTTGATCAGTAATATAGTATTTAATTGTATCTATCGAATAGAATACATTCTATCTATCTATCTATCTATAGATGTATATATAGAAAACATTTTTCAGAGGCCCCTGGGTGGCTCAGTGAGTTAAAGCCTCTGCCTTTGGCTCAGGTCATGATCCTGGGATCGAGCCCCACATTGGGCTCTCTGCTCAGCAGGGAGCCTGCTTCCCTTCCTCTCTCTGTCTGCCTCTCTGACTGCTTGTGATCTCTCTCTGTCAAATAAACAAAATCTTAAAAAAAAAAAAGAAAAAGAAAACATTTTGTATATTTATAATATATTTTTATTATATACAATCTGTATATTTATCTTCATATGTATTCATTCTTATATAAATAATTGATGAAATAAATGTGTGAAAAGGGGCATCTCTTCCTTACAGTAGTACTCTAATAAATATGCAAGGAATGATGTAAACAGAGAATCACCATTACACCAATATCACATGGTAACAATTATGGCAGACAAGAGTCACTGCAAGGTGGTGCTAAATTTAGTGGGCAAAACTATGATGAGAAATGGGATCTTTGTGTAACCTCAAAGTATCTAACACACACACACACACACACATCTCCACAC
Source organism: Enhydra lutris kenyoni (assembly GCF_002288905.1). NCBI lineage: Eukaryota > Metazoa > Chordata > Mammalia > Carnivora > Mustelidae > Enhydra > Enhydra lutris. Next base: position 15,012,540 of record NW_019154086.1, read on the forward strand.
AGGGTACCTATTAACTGAAGAGATGAAAGTGACAGCTTTATAGTGGAAGAACGTGGTACACACTACCTGAAATAAGAAACCAAAGCCAACAACATGAGTAAGAATAAGTCATGTTTATATCATAGACCCCTCATATGATGAACTGACAAGGCCACAACATCACTTCAGTGGTATTTTTTGGCAAACGTACTCTATCTCCATCTGATCCTGTGAAAATGTCAGCTGGACTCAGGTTGAGTGACTGTCTACAAAATGAATGGCCAGTACTGTGAAGGTTGTGTAAGACAGAACGAAGTACCAAGGAACTGAGAGAAGCAAGAGACTAATGAGGCATGATGACTAAAAGCAAGGAAGGATTCTGTGTTGGAGTCTCTTTACTTCCTACCTGCTCCCAGAGCACTGAACATGGCTGGAGAAGCAGTCTGGTCTCATCTCAGATTCAAAGTCAGTAACCCCAAATGTCCCTCTAATGCTGCACAATAATCATGACATGGTTTCTCATTCACTTACTCCCTCACACTTCTTGATGAGCGTTTCATCTTATCCTCTCCTCATCTTCTAAAACCTCCCACCCCATCTTTATTCTCAATTTATGGTCTCACTTTCTATTCTGCTAGGAGAATCAAAACAACCAGAAAGAAGCTCCCAACATCACACGTTGGTGCCTGCTGTCATCTGGTCCCACACAGCTGCTTCCCTTCTGTTATTAGAGTTGAATGGATCATGGCTATACCTAATGCCAAACATTTGAGTTACAATGTAAAGTTCATTCCTTTTCACCTATTTAGCATATCATTACAGCTTTCCCATTTCATTTCTATATCAAGGTTTCTCTCCCTGCTGCATCATTTCTATGAGAAATTATTCTGCTAATTTACCTGTTTTTTTTTAAATCATTTTGATATGACCACATCTCCATTTCTCCATTCCTTTTTACAGCTAAATCCCTTGAAAGAATTGTCAATATTTTTGCTCTTTAGTTTCTCTGCCCATTGTCCACTGAATCCACTCCAGTATTGATTTTGCCCCTATCACTCCATCAAACTTGTTCTTGTCAATTCAGCAATGACCTCTGCAATGCTAAATCCAATACTCAATTAATAGCTATCATAATACTTGACCTGCCTGTCAAGTTAATCTGCCTTCCTCCTTAAGTTTTTTTTTTTTTTTTAAATTGGCTTCCTGGAACCACGAATTGTGGTTTATTTTCTATGACACTGAGGTCAAATTCTGTGGAGTTCCCCATACTCAGTCCTTCAATCTCTTATTTTCTCTGTCTACATCACTCCATGGATGGTCTCTTTAATTTGCATTCCTTTAAATATCACCTGTATACTAATGACTCCCAAAGATACATTTCTGGCCTGGCCCTTTCCCCTGAATTCCAGTCCGGTATATTTCTGACTGCCTACTCAACATGTGGGATACCAAACGATATCTGAAAGCCAGCACGTTTATTAACGTCTCTCTCCAAATCCACCTTATCTATTCCACTTAAAGACAACTTCATCTTTCCAATTAGACAAGTTAAAAGATGTAAAATCAGAATGCCTGGGTGGCTCAGTCAGTTATGTGTATGCCTTTGGCTCAGGTCAAGGACTGGGATCCAGTCCTGCATCTGGCTCCTTGCTCAGTGGGGAGCCTACTTCTCCCACTGCCTGCTGTTCCTCCTACTTGTAGCATTTGCTCTTTTTCTCTCTGAGACAAATAAATAAATAAAATCTTTTAAAAAATAAATAAAAGATGTAAAATCATCCTTGAAATCTCTCTTTTTCTCATACCCTAAATCCAATCTCACGTAAATCAGTTTTGGTTCTACCACTTCTCACCTTCTATTCTGCTCAGTGCTGGTACAAATAACCTGGACCTACATTATGCCAAGAGCCACCTGAATTTCCTGATCATACCTTTTCACACTTACTATTTCTACACAGCACAGGGAATGTTTCCTTTAAATAAAAAAATTAGATCATATCACCTTAATTTGAAACTTCCAATATTTTTGCAATTAACTCAGGGAAAAAAAAAAAAAAGCCCAAATCCTCAGATGCCATAAAAACCCTTCATATCTTGACCTCATTACCTCTTTGACTTTATCTACTATTGGTCTCCTCTTTGCTCTCGCTGATGTCCTTACTGTTTCTGGGATGCACCAGGCCCAGGTATTAGCATTGACTATAGGTTATTTTCTTTTTCGTTCTTTTCTTTTAAATATGGTAGATAGATAGATAGATAGATAGATAGACTGACAGACTGACAGATTTACTTATTTGTTTATTTATTTGAGAGTACAAGTGGGAGGGGCAGAGGGAGAAAGAGAGAGAATCTCAAGCTTGGCACTGAGTCTGCTGGGGGCTCCATCTCACAACCCTGAGAACACAAACTCAGTAAAAACCAAGAGTCCGATGCTCAAACAAATATGCCACCAGGCGCCCCTTGATTTTACATTGTTTTCAAAAAGCATTTCCCGATAGGGAGTCAAGATGGCAGAGAAGTAGCAGGCTGAAACTACTTCAGGTAGCGGGAGATAGGCTAGATAGCTTATCTAAAGATTGCAAACACCTACAAATCCAACGGGAGATTGAAGAGAAGAAGAACAGCAACTCTAGAAACAGAAAATCAACCACTTTCTGAAAGGATCTCTTCTGATTTGGCTAAAGCATATTTTCCTGGGGTTGTTGCCACCCTTTTAGTATTTTACTTACTCCTTCATATACTCTTATCTGGACAAAATGACAAGACGGAAAAATTCACAACAAAAAAAAGAACAAGAGGCAGTACCAAAGGCTAGGGACCTAATCAATACAGACATTGGTAATATGTCAGATCTAGAGTTCAGAATGACGATTCTCAAGGTTCTAGCCAGGCTCGAAAAAGGCATGGAAGATATTAGAGAAACCCTCTCGGGATATATAAAAGCCCTTTCTGGAGAAATAAAAGAACTAAAATCTAAACAAGTTGAAATCAAAAAAGCTATTAATGAGGTACAATAAAAAATGGAGGCTCTCACTGCTAGGATAAATGAGGCAAAAGAAAGAATTAGCGATATAGAAGACCAAATGACAGAGAATAAAGATGCTGAGCAAAAGAGGGACAAACAGCTACTGGACCACGAGGGGAGAATTCGAGAGATAAGTGACACCATAAGACGAAACAACATTAGAATAATTGGGATTCCAGAAGAAGAGGAAACAGAGAGGGGAGCAGAAGGTATATTGGAGGAATTATTGGAGAGAATTTCCCCAATATGGCAAAGGGAACAACATCAAAATCCAGGAGGTTCAGAGAACCCCCCTCAAAATCAATAAGAATAGGTCCACACCCCGTCACCTAATAGTCAAATTTACAAGTCTGAGTGACAAAGAGAAAATCCTGAAAGCAGCCAGGGAAAAGAAGTCTGTAATGTACAATGGTAAAAATATTAGATTGGCAGCAGACTTATCCACAGAGACCTGGCAGGCCAGAAAGAGCTGGCATGATATATTCAGAGAACTAAACGAGAAAAACATGCAGCCAAGAATACTATATCCAGCTAGGCTATCACTGAAAATAGAAGGAGAGATTAAAAGCTTCCAGGACAAACAAAAACTGAAAGAATTTGCAAATACCAAACCAGCTCTACAGGAAATATTGAAAGGGGTCCTCTAAGCAAAGAGAGACCCTAAAAGTAGTAGATCAGAAAGAAACAGAGACAATATACAATAACAGTCACGTTACAGGCAATACAATGGCACTAAATTCATATCTCTCAATAGTTACCCTGAATGTTAATGGGCTAAATGTCCCAATCAAAAGACACAGGGTATCAGAATGGATAAAAAAACAAAACCCATCTATATGTTGCCTACAAGAAACTCATCTTAAACCCGAAGACACCTCGAGATTTAAAGTGAGGGGGTGGAAAACAATTTACCATGCTAATGGACATCAGAAGAAAGCAGGAGTGGCAATCCTTATATCAGATCAATTAGATTTTAAGCCGAAGACTATAATAAGAGATGAGGAAGGACGCTATATCATACTCAAAGGTACTGTCCAACAAGAAGATCTAACAGTTTTAAATATCTATGCCCCTAACGTGGGAGCAGCCAACTATATAAACCAATTAATAACAAAATCAAAGAAACACATCAACAATAAGACAATAATAGTAGGAGACTTTAACACTCCCCTCACTGAAATGGACAGATCATCCAAGCAAAAGATCAACAAGGAAATCAAGGCCTTAAATGACACACTGGACCAGATGGACATCACAGATATATTCAGAACATTTCATTCCAAAACAACAGAATACACATTCTTCTCTAGTGCACATGGAACATTCTCCAGAATAGATCACATTCTCGGTCCTAAATCAGGTCTCAACCGTTACAAAAGATTGGAATCATTCCCGGCATATTTTCAGACCACAATGCTCTGAAGCTAGAACTCAATCACAAGAGGAAATTTGGAAAGAACCCAAATACATGAAGACTAAACAGCATCCTTCTAAAGAATGAATGGGTCAACCAGGAAATTAAAGAAGAATTGAAAAAATTCATGGAAACAAATGATAATGAAAACACAACGGCTCAAAATCTGTGAGACACAACAAAGGCAGTCCTGAGAGGAAAATTTATAGCGGTACAAGCCTTTTCAAGAAACAAGAAAGGTCTCAGTTACACAACCTAACCTTACACCTAAAAGAGCTGTAGAAAGAACAAGAAAGAAAGCCTAAACCCAGCAGGAGAAGAGAAATCATAAAGATCAGAGCAGAAATCAACGAAATAGAAACGAAAAAAAACAATAGAACAAATCAATGAAACGAGGAGCTGGTTCTTTGAAAGAATTAATAAGATTGATAAACCCCTGGCCAGACTTATCAAAAAGAAAAGAGAAAGGACCCAAATAAATAAAATCATGAATGAAAGAGGAGAGATCACAACGAACACCAAAGAAATACAGACAATTATAAGAACATACTATGAGCAACTCTACGCCAACAAATTTGACAATCTGGAAGAAATGGATGCATTCCTAGAGACATATAAACTACCACAACTGAACCAGGAAGAAATAGAAAGCCTGAACAGACCCATAACCGGTAAGGAGACTGAAACAGTCATCAAAAATCTCCAAACAAACAAAAGCCCAGGGCCAGATGGCTTCCCGGGGGAATTCTACCAAACATTTAAAGAAGAACTAATTCTTATTCTCCTGAAACTGTTCCAAAAGTAGAAATGGAAGGAAAACTTCCACACTCATTTTATGAGGCCAGCATCACCTTGATCCCAAAACCAGACAAGGATCCCATCAAAAAAGAGAACTACAGACCAATATCCTTGATGAACACAGATGCAAAAATTCTCGCCAAAATACTAGCCAATAGGATTCAACAGTACATTAAAAGGACTATTCACCATGACTAAGTGGGATTTATTCCAGGGCTGCAAGGTTGGTTCAACATCCGCAAATCAATCAAGGTAATACAACACATTAATAAAAGAAAGAACAAGAACCATAGGATACTCTCCATAGATGCTGAGAAAGCATTTGACAAAGTATAGCATCCTTTCCTGATCAAAACTCTTCAAAGTGTAGGGATAGAGGGCACATACCTCAATATTATCAAAGCCATCTATGACAAACCCACCACAAATATCATTCTCAATGGAGAAAAACTGAAAGCTTTTCCGCTAAGGTCAGGAACACGGCAGGGATGTCCGTTATCACCACTGCTATTCAACATAGTACTAGAAGTCCTAGCCTCAGCAATCAGACAACAAAAGGAAATTAAAGGCATCCAAATTGGCAAAGAAGAAGTCAAACTATCACTCTTTGCAGATGATATGATACTATATGTGGAAAACCCAAAAGACTCCACTCCAAAACTGCTAGAACTTGTACAGGAATTCAGTAAAGTGTCAGGATATAAAATCAATGCACAGAAATCAGTTGCATTTCTCTACACCAACAGCAAGACAGAAGAAAGAGAAATTAAGGAGTCAATCCCATTTACAATTGCACCCAAAACTATAAGATACCTAGGAATAAACCTAACCAAAGAGACTAAGAATCTATATACACAAAACTATAAAGTACTCATGAAAGAAATTGAGGAAGACCCAAAGAAATGGAAAAATGTTCCATGCTCCTGGATTGGAAGAATAAATGTTATGAAAATGTCTATGCTACCTAAAGCAATCTACACATTTAATGCAATTCCTATCAAAGTACCATCCATTTTTTTCAAAGAAATGGAACAAATAATCCTAAAATTTATATGGAACCAGAAAAGACCTCGAATAGCCAAAGGAATATTGAAAAAGAAAGCCAAAGTTGGTGGCATCACAATTCCGGACTTCAAGCTCTATTACAAAGCTGTCATCATCAAGACAGCATGGTACTGGCACAAAAACAGACACATAGATCAATGGAACAGAATAGAGAGCCCAGAAATAGACCCTCAACTCTATGGTCAACTCATCTTCGACAAAGCAGGAAAGAATGTCCAATGGAAAAAAGACAGCCTCTTCAATAAATGGTGTTGGGAAAATTGGACAGCCACATGCAGAAAAATGAAATTGGATCATTTCCTTACACCACACACGAAAATAGACTCAAAATGGATGAAGGATCTCAATGTGAGAAAGGAATCCATCCAAATCCTTGAGGAGAACACAGGCAGCAACCTCTTCGACCTCAGCCGCAGCAACATCTTCCTAGGAACATCGCCAAAGGCAAGGGAAGCAAGGGCAAAAATGAACTATTGGGATTTCATCAAGATCAAAAGCTTTTGCACAGCAAAGGAAACAGTTAACAAA
>NW_019154086.1:15024345-15111131 GCF_002288905.1 Enhydra lutris kenyoni
AAAAAAAAAAAAGCATTTCCCCCATGTATCTTCGTGATTCATTTCCTAACCTTCCTCAAGTACTTATCAGAGATATGACCACTCTATTTAAATTTGAAACCCTTCTAACACAGCATTTTTTGCTCCTTCACCTAATAATATATTTTAACATAATTTATTAATTATATTTTTTGCAAGTCCCTCTTGTACCTACAATAAATTATAAGATTCGTGAAGATTATTTATGTATTCCTTGTATTTCTACCACATAAAATGGTACATAGTTAGTGTTCAATAAGTATTTATTTAATCAATGAATGAATGAAAAGCCTCAGCTCCATCATCAGTCACAAAGACAATTTATGCTTCAGCTTTCTTTCCAGATAAAACAAATGCTCTTTTGTAGGTCCAATGTGTTATATAGATGAATGATAGTAATATATTTATCAATAACTATTAATGTAATCCTCTGCAGTAACTTATTGCTTTTTCACTAGAGCAAAATTATTTTATGGATGTGAATGGTAAAATGCAAAAGACTAAAATTAATAACTAGTTCTTCAAAAATTTTTTCAAACACTGTGTACATTTAATATTGAAAAACATATTTTTAATAAGCATACATAGAAGATAAAGTTGTCCCCCAAGAAGGAAACATGGCCAATAAGAATTCCATCCCAAACAATGTCATATTCAAATGTTCTATGGGTTAGGATGTAGGCATATCTTTTTGGGATCCACAACTCAATCCAAACAGTAAAGACAAAATTAGACATTTTTTTCAAAATTATTTTTTTGTTTTGCACCTTCTCTCTCTCCTTGCTCTTTCTTTTATGTATATGTTAAGACCAAACAAATGTACTCACTATGATATTTCTTACCTTCAAATTACTTTTGGACCTAACTCATGTAGTTTTCTTGTTAGGTAAAAGGAGAAAGCTTTTAAGCCTTGAAGTAAAGATTTACATTTTTGATAGTGTTGAAATGCATTTTGCCATTGCTAGTAATAGCTTCAATTATTTTCTCAAAGTCTTTAAAGATTTCTCAAAGTACAATGAATGCACTTAGGCTAAAGATGAGTCTAAATGTATAAAATTGCCAGTTGAAGGCTGCAGGCAAACCTTGATTTAGTACGTGAAGATGAGCATTTGGCAAAAAAGGTTCTGACAATGGATGTACTGAAGAAGATAAAAGAGTAGTCACTGAGTAGCACAGGTTTAATGAACTGACCCAGAGTATAAAAAGATAATTAGAGTCATAATTAGAGAACAGTAATTCATACTGAAATTATATGTGAATACCCTACAGTAAAATGCTAGAGTTATTGGTGGAATTGATGCAATCTTTTAGATGTAAGCTAATGCTGTTTTTGTAAGACAAGGACGTAAACACCTTATCTTCCCTCAAAAGCAGCACCCTCTATGAGAAACACCCTGTGTAAAAGCACACACACAAAAAAGAATTTTAGCTTCCAGGTATCAGCAACTGAGCTAACAGTGGAAACTGGCTGTGCTTACACCCTCCAAATACAGTACGCTCTACTGCAGAGTATCTCAAATACCCAATGATACAGCTTTCAAGTTAGCCACAGTTTAAAAATATCCATTTTCATTGGAAAAACTCATTTAGAAGATGTCATAAATAGCATCATGAATTAGAGAAATCCTGGTTGCTCCCACTGAAATCCCTTAAGCCTAACACGGAGCTAGCTCTAACACCGAAAGATCTATAGCAACTCAGGGAAGGATCCCAAAGAACATGAAGGTTGTTTGGGCCAACGAAATCTACTACTAGAAATTAGTGGATAGAGACTAGTCCGTTTTCATGCTTCAGACAAAAATACTAAAGTGCTTTCAATTTGTTCCTCACGCCCAAGTGATTTTTGGTTTCTTATTTCGACTCTCTAGTCCATCTGCCAAGTGTGATTCCTTTATTAAGCCAACATTTACTGAAAGTCTACTATGTGCCAGGCGCAAAGATAAGTAAAATTACAAAGCATCTGATTTCAGGAGGATTCTTTATTCAATCCTTACTGCTCTTGCTTCCTGAATGCTTTGTTGATTGTTTTATAACAATTAGCTCATTTAATGATTATAACAACCTATGGGTATGGGAGAACTAGTACATCCTAATTTTATAAATGAGAAAACCAAGACCTGTGGAAGTTGAATAACAGAGACTCCAAAGACAAGGCTCTCACTGTGTTAGAACATACTTTTGACCCGTTGCTCTCACACGGGTTCTACTACATATTCCCCACCTTCATATCTACCTTGTGTTGTTTAACTTCTCAACAAAATTTTACCTGTTTTATTCTTGATGGCGAACTGTTAGTTTATTATCCAACGATAAGCTTGCTTCCTTGTTGGGGTTAACATAGACCATGAGCTCAGCCGTAATACCTGGCTTGCTAAAATGTAACATGGAGGCCAGGTGTAAAGGAAGGTTTCAGAGAAGGGCATAGGCCTTTGGAATGCTGAGGCCTGCTGGACCTCTCTGCCATTGGAATGCCATGGGGTGTTGCCTTCCCCAAGCTTCCTTAGCTCAGACCGCCACCCAGTCATCTAAGAGATGTAAGCACTGTCCCCTTAGGCTATGTTTAGTGAAACGCAGATTAGCATATCTTATCTTTCCCTATCTTATCTTTCCTGTAAATAGATTGTCCCAGTTTCAGTAAGACCTCTGTCACACATCACCTGCTTGAGAAACTGTGGTAACAATTTGCAATTATCCTGAAAGACCAATAAAAGCGGGAGCAGAGAAGAACAAAGGGTGTTCATCACTGAGCATGGACCCCTTTGCCTTCTTCTCTCTTTCATAGCAAAGTTTGGGGTGATATTTCATTTGTCGGTACCAGGATTGCTGGTCATTCCCCACACTTCCTCTCTGATATTTTCTGCTTGTTTCAACTATTTGCAGTTCTTTTTCTACTACTCTAGAAAATCGTCAATCTCTTTTAGTGAATACACTAATCACTGGCAAGGCAGCTGGTCAGGATTTGCTCTGGGAGGCAGTAAAAGGACAGAAGGAAGAATGATAACTTCAGTCAGAAAGGAACTGAATTGGTAAACACAGGGACACGAAATAGGATTCAAAGGTTGGGCAGGATCTAAAAAGATAAGTGGTTTGTGATCATTATTTTTGTGGCAATTTTGGGATAATGCACTGGATCTTAAGCAGATCTCATTTATAAAAGTGAAAGGGATGACATTGACTTTGGTGTCTTTAAAAAACAATTACTACATTTTGTTTGTACTAGAGTCTTCAGAGTTGGCCTCAGAGTGGACACAGAATATTACCATATCCAAGAAAGAAATGAAACATGGAGTTTTCCAGGTACTGCTTATGTAGAGCCAGCATCCCCAAAGCACTGTATTTGAAGGAGACATAATCTCCAAAAGCAGCAGCAAGGTATGCGTGCCTGACGATCTTCATTCTTCTCGGAACAACTCTGTGTGCCACAGTGAACACGTTTGAGAGCTTACATTGCGCAGACGTTTCCGCCAGGCAAAGGGAATGAGAAGAAAGATTCTCCCATTTACTTCTTGGTAGAGTATATATTGATAGGCAAGTAGAATAACAAAACGGTAAGAGCCATGAAAGTCTTCAGCAGACCTAGGTGTTCTGAATTTAGATGTTAATAATACAGCAGAAAGCTGAGTAAGGATACAAACTTTTCAGTTGGAAACCTTGATTTAAATTCAGTCTCTGCTATTTACTAGTTGAGCGATCTCATGTGCGTTGCTTGACTTCCAAAAGCCAGTCTCACCTTGCACCATTTATAAAATGAACACACTATCTCTTCCCAGAATAAAAGGAATAATGTATGTAAAACATCAAAAAGAGTTCCTGACTCACAACTGACAATCAATACTAGCTCTTTTTATTTTATGCCACAATGAGAGATGCTAATATAATCTCTCTCTCTCTCTCTCTTTTTTTTTTTTTTCCAAGTTCTAGATAAAAGAAAGAGGACAGAAAACTTCAATTTAGGATTCCAAAGCATTTCAGAACTTTTTCACTGAACACTAGATTTACTTTCCCTGGAGTCTGGGTAGCCATGTGAGACCAGCTGAGGACCAGACCTCAGGAACACCATGTCAGGAAGAGTTCAACTCCATGACATGTATTAGATCAATACCAGTTCCCTCAGGACAGGCACCCGCCTCGGAGATATTCATGAGGCCACTGGAATTTTTGATGTCACTAAGCTGAACTAGATACATAGAATATTCCATGGGGGAAAAAATAAAACTTTGCTTTTGACAAGAAAAAAAGAATGATGTTAAATCTTTGCTACTTCCACCGAAATTAAGAAACAGCCCTCACGGCCCCCACTTCTCTAAGCTATAAACCCTTCAGCACTCGGCTAGGAATGCTTATAAATTGTGACTCATCTTACAGCACCCATTAGCAATCTTCAGTGCTAAATTGGTACTTCCAACATGATAAGTGCCTTTCCACCCTGTGAAAGAGCATACACTTTCCCTTCTACTTACAAGTGAGTTGGAGGAATTTTTTTGTTGTTGTTGAGCTTTGCTATTTTACCTAAGCTACTGGAGAATCTCCAGCAAAGACTACTAATAGCCCCTGCTTAGCAGTGTATGATGAAACAAGGTCTTAACTCTTTCATCTTCATTCCCTGCAGCAATGCAAATGATCATTGTTTTAACTGGTATTTCAACTTCATCCAAAGAATGTAAAGTCCTCGGACTTCCATTTATTATCCATATTGTACTTGATAGATGATCATCTTCAAACTGAGAAACGGGGCTACTAGAGACGGGAAATGTTTTGACACCGATTCACAAAATAAAATCGAGTTGCTTCTTTGAAGAACAAAGAAATTTGCTGTCAGTACCTTCAGTTTAATATCAGAACCCTTCCCTAAGTAAAACTCCATAGAATTTTCTGTTCTTTTTTTCAAATGACTCTATTGTTGAGCATGTTTTTGATAATACTTCTAAATCTTTAATAGGTGAGAAGGAAAGAAGGTACAAGTGCAGTGATAACTAAGATTTTAAGAAGTACTTTTTTTCTTTTATCAACATTGTTATAAGAGAAAGAAAATGATGAGAAAGAGGTTCACTAAAAATAAGTTAATCTCAAAGTTCTATAGTTTCAGGAATGGAGCCAATACAGACAAAAAATCATTTTTATTTTTAAGATGTCAATAAAACTGTGTAGGAAAAGAATATACAATTTACAAAAACAAAGATTAAAAATAAGCAATTTGTGGGAGAAAATCTGAATAGATAGAAGGCATGCTTCATAACCAAAATTGGCAAAGAAAGATGACAGTGCACACAATCATAGATAAATAAAAGAGAAATAAGAGTGACAGTAAATCTGAGATAGTCCAGGTGGGATGAAGAGAATTAATGATGAAGGAATATCGCATCAACTGAGAAACGAAATTAAAATTAAAGAAGGAAAAAAGTTCATAAATAAATGAACTGGTATTATTTTCAGGATATTTTCACTTTTAATCTCAGGCATCAATCCATTTAGGAAAGAATAGTATAAGGGACTTAAGAATTGCTTTAGGTAGATCTCCAGTTCTACTGAAAAAGAGAGATAGAGGCGAAAGACCCTTGAAAATCCCTTCAAGAGAAAATTGCCTGGTTTCACTTCCTGGATAAACATCATATCCAGATATTATAGAATACTCACAGTAACATTCTACGTACTCGGTGATGTATTTTTCTTTAACACTAATGTTCACAATTAATGGATATTTTCCTCACTGAACAAGACAACAAGACATTTCCCTGCTGAAATTACCGTGTATCAGTGGATATTTATTGAAAGCACATTATTGACTTCAGCTCCTTCATTTATTTTGTCTATTCCTTAAAAGAACCAAACATTTATATTTATATATAAATTAAACAGACTGAAGCAGAGAGGTTAAGAATCTTGGATATAAGCACACAGCTTGCAAGAACTAGAAATCAAATCCGTATCTGTGTGACTTAGGTCACTTAGTTCTTAAACATGTCTGGCAGGAGGGATTATGTATGTGTACTAGAGAGAGTTACTTACGTGATAGGCAAAACATTAATAGTGCCCTGTCTTCCCATTTATTGCCTAGTTAACTCAAATGGTTATTACCTTAGCTCCACTTTGGAAGAAGACAGAGTAAATAAAAGTTCAGAATAGATAATAGCAAGATAAATGAGGAGAACATCTTTTTAAAAATCTCTCTGGATAAGCTGTAGTTTTCTTAAAAACATTTTCTATTCCTTTGTCTACTCTTATAATAGAATAGTCTAAAATGCAGAAGATATCCTCTGAAAGTACTCATTAAATAAATCATTCTGGTCATTCTTATTAAATTTCCAAAGCCTGCCATATACAGAACTAAAAAAAATGGATCTCCAGAGAGTACAAAAATAAATAAGAAGGCTCAACGAGAGACAAGAAGATTGGAAAACAGTGAAAAACTGATAAAATAAACATGTGTGGCACATTAATAATAATAGGTAGCATCTATTGACCTTTACTTTGCACCAGTCATTGTTCTAATAACTTTACATGGATTAACCTCTTACTGTGCATTACAGTCCTGTGAAGAACTAGGCCAACCATTATTAAATTACTAATAGTCAAACTTTGTTTTAAATAAACTTTTCATTTTAGAATGGGCTTGGATTTACAGAAAAAAGACAAGGATATGACAGAGTTCTCATATAGCCTACACCAAGTTTTTCTTATTATTTTTTCTTATTATTAACATTTATATTAGTATGTGTAGTAGTGAAGGTTCTCCAGTGAAAAAGACCAATAGGGATAGATAGATACATATATACAAACAGACAGACAGACGCATGTACATACATACATACATAGATGACACACAGGTTTGTTATAAAGAACTGGCTCGTGATTATGAAGGCTATAAAGTACCATGACCTGCCATCTACAAACTGGAGACCCAGGAGAGCTGGTGCTATAAATTCCAGTCCCCAGGAAAAGAACCCAGTCCCATTTCGAAAACAGTCAGAGAGAGTAAATTCTCCTTTATCCTGCCTTTTGTTCAATGCAGACCTCTAATGAGTTGGATGGGGCTCCACTAGGATTGGGAAGGGACATCCACTTTACTCAGTCTACTGATTAAAGTGTTAATCTCATTCAGAAGTACCTTCATGAACACCTCAAAATAATGTTTAACTATATATCTGGGTACCCTGTGTCCCAGTCAAGTTGACACATTAAATTAACCATCACTTAATGAACCAATATCGATTCCTTATTATATTCTGAAGTCCACGATTTACTTGGATTTTTTTCGTTATTAGCCTAAGGTTCTTTTTCAGTTCCAAAATTTTTTCCAGGATACATGACATTTAGTTATCATATCTCCTTCAGTTCCTCTTGACTTTACAATTTCTCTGATTTACCTTGTCTATGATGAACTTAATTTTGATGAGTACCAGTCAGGTATTGTGTTTTGTGACCTATTATTGGAATTTGTCTGATGTTTTGCTCATGATTAGACTGGGATTATGGTTTGCTGAGTGGAAGAACACAGAGGTAAACTACCATTTTCACTGCATCATATCAAACGTACAGAATATCAAAATGATTTATCACTGTTATTATTAACCTTGATCACCTGGCTATAATATTTTTTTTCAGGTTTCTTTCTGAAGAGGCTCTACGCACAGCCAACATTTAATTAGTGGGGAGTTATTTTTTACCTCCTTGAGGTCAGAGTAGCTACATAAATAATTTGGAATTTTTCTGCATGAAAGATTTGTCTATTCTCCACCATTTATTTATTTATCCCATCATTTATGTATGCCATTTATGGACTCAGGGAATTTATTTTATACTTTGGGTTGTAATCCGATTCTACTTTATTTTGTTGCTCAAATTATTTCAGCTCTGGGCATTTGGAGCTCTTTAAGTTGTCTTTGTTCTTTACCTGGATCTGAAGCCCATTAAAAAATGTGCCGCCCTCCCCTCCCCGCCCCAATGCCTGCTGACCCTAAGAGTTTCTCGTTCTCACACTATTCCACACTCAGGTCTCACAATTCATCCAAAGTACCATTTAAGTGTGCTTCCAAGTTTATTGCTTCAGCAATTTCTGCTCCAGGTGAGCAGTTCTGGTCTCTGACTCTCTGGATGAGCCTGTTTCTCCAGATTTCTGGATGGCAGTTTGCCCTGCAACTTCAGTTCTCCCTGATGGGTCTAAGAAAAGTAATTGATTTTCAGTTTGTTTCACTTCTTCATGCGAGCACAGAAGTGTGGTCTCCGAGCTCTTTACATTTCAAAGCAAAAGCTGGGAGAATTCAGCTACCTTTGACCTACCATTATTACCCACCCACCCCCTTTTTTTTTTTTACAGATTATAGGAATGAAGTCCAGAGAGCCCACATAACTGGCCCAAGGTTATGCTCTGGGAATTGCTGAGTCATGGGTTGCTCTCAGTCTGATTCTCATAGTCATGATCTTAACCATTATTTTGTAGTGCGTATGTATCATATAACATAGCACCATCAAAGATGTGAATACAACTATGTTGGAGCAACAGAAGGGAGGAATTGATTTTAGGAATTAACACCATAAAGGAAAGTCTCATGAAAGAGGTGACAAGAGAGCTGGTGCAGAGAATGAGGAATTTATGGGGTAAGGGAGGGTGGACACTTCTCTGTAAAGGAACAACAGGTATCAAGGCATAAAGACATTACAAAGAATGTCCTCTTTCTGATTCAGTTGTCGAAACAGAAGATATATGTTCAGGACACTGACGAATCTGGAGACAGGCCCTGTGCCTTGTGAAGGGCTGTCCCAAGGACTATCTGTGGAATTTATAATTGACAGAGAATATGTAGAGTCTTTCAAAGGGAGAAAGAATACATTAGAAAGATGCCCATTGTAGGTGACATATGGGTGACAAGAACTTACTTGTGAGACTTTAACTGTGGCAAGAATAAAACATGAGGCATATGTAGTTATGTGTGTGGCAGTTTATATGTAATGTTTAATTCCCAAAACAAAAATACAAAAACAGAGTCTCGAAGTCTTTTCAAATCTTACCAGCTTCTTTCTCTGCTACTTCAGGTTCTCATCAAGTTCTTGGGTAAATGTCCTACAGGAGAAGTTTTCTTTCCAGTTCGATTACTGACATCACAGATTTACATTTATAATAAAACTACTATTTACTACTTACCTAATCATTATTATGATCGTTTATATTAAAAATGTCATGTTACTAAAACTATCCTTGTATTTAAAAATAACAAGTGCCATTATTTCAAAATATTCCTATGGTGGCAGCAACCTCTTCGACCTCAGCTGCAGCAACATCTTCCTGGGAATATCGCCAGAGGCAAGGGAAGCAAGGGCAAAAATGAACTATTGGGATCTCATCAAGATCAAAAGCTTTTGCACAGCAAAGGAAACAGTTAACAAAACCAAAAGACAACTGACAGAATGGGAGAAGATATTTGCAAATGACATATCAGATAAAGGGCTAGTGTCCAAAATCTATAAAGAACTTAGCAAACTCAACACCCAAAGAACAAATAATCCAATCAAGAAATGGGCAGAGGACATGAACAGACATTTCTGTGAAGAAGACATCCAGATGGCCAACAGACACATGAAAAAGTGCTCCACATCACTCGGCATCAGGGAAATACAAATCAAAACCACAATGAGATATCACCTCACACAAGTCAGAATGGCTAAAATTAACAAGTCAGGAAATGACAGATGCTGGCGAGGATGCGGAGAAAGGGGAACCCTCCTACACTGTTGGTGGGAATGCAAGCTGGTGCAACCACTCTGGAAAACAGCATGGAGGTTCCTCAAAATGTTGAAAATAGAACTACCCTATGACCCAGCAATTGCACTGCTGGGTATTTACCCTAAAGATACAAACGTAGTGATCCGAAGGGGCACGTGCACCCGAATGTTTATAGCAGCAATGTCTACAATAGCCAAACGATGGGAAGAACCTAGATGTCCATCAACAGACGAATGGATAAAGAAGATGTGGTATATATACACAATGGAATACTATGCAGCCATCAAAAGAAATGAAATCTTGCCATTTGCGACGACGTGGATGGAACTAGAGGGTATCATGCTTAGCGAAATAAGTCAATCGGAGAAAGACAACTATCATATGATCTCCCTGATATGAGGGAGAGGAGATGCAACATGGGGGGTTAAGGGGGTAGGAGAAGAGTAAATGAAACAAGATGGGATTGGGAGGGAGACAAACCATAAGTGACTCTCAATCTCACAAAACAAACTGAGGGTTGATGGGGGGAGGGGCGTTGGGGGGGGTGGGATTATGGACATTGGGGAGGGTATGTGCTATGGTGAGTGCTGTGAAATGTGTAAACCTGGCGATTCACAGACCTGTACCCCTGGGGATAAAAATATATTATATGTATATAAAAAATAAAATTAAAAAAATATTCCTATGGTAAATGTTTGAACATAGTCATTATTTCAGGAAAAGCAATTTAAACAAACAATAGGCAATGTACTTATAAGGCCTCTCTCTCACCCAAGGACACTTGTTTTGAATATGATTTAAGATAATCACCATAACATAGGTAAGATGAAATCTTGTCTCACCTTTTCTTTAAATTTTGTAAGTTTCAGCATTGTCTGTGCGTCACTCAGCAATGTTCTTCCAGACTATATTTCAGTAGAGTAATTTATGGCACATAGAATTTTGTGTTCAAGTCTTTATCAACTGGCTACTATATTGACACTTATTTTTCTCCATGATTTTCATACTACTATTGCTATTAGCAGTGTAGAATTTACCAGTGTATCCACGGTGACCTCAGATAAAAATTGAATCTCGAAGGGAAGACAATAATTGCCCCCTCTGCATCTTGTATCCTTTCCCTACCACTTTTTAACAGGAAGCGTAATACTTAAAAATATTAAAAGAAAGCCTACTGTGTGAATAATTGAAAAGGAAATATTAGTGCTTCTATATTCTGGTGTTCAAAATATAGGTTAGCATAAAAGATCCTGAAAAACTCATTTACTTTGGGTAGTTATCAATTTGTAATAATTTTAAGCAGATTTCATCGCATGATTTTCAAAAATTATAATAGGAGGAGTGGGAGGAAAGAACTGTCCTGAGCTAGAATTATCCTGGCAGCTCATTGTTTTACAGAACTGAGTAAGGGACTCTGACCCCAACTTTTCAGAGGTGATGAAACTAAGCAAGGGTGAAACACCAAAGCTAGGTAAGAAGCCAAAATCAGTAACCCATGAAAGGGAGGCAAAATGAATAACCAAACCAAAATAAGGTAAAGAGGGTGAGAAGAAATACATATGAAAAAGTAGGAACCCAGGAATAAGACTGGGCATAAAAAAGAAAAAAAAAAAGTTATCTATTAACTGACTACCATTAAAACACTGAGCACCAAATTAAAAATATGGAAAGCTAAAACAAAACAAAACAAAACAAAAAGTGTTGCATTTTCTCTGTATCTCTGTCTTTGTCTTTGTCTTTGTCTCTGTCTCTGTCCCTCTCCATGTTGGCATATGTGGGAAATGCTCATTTGCAGAAAAAGGAAGCCATATGGCCCAGCCAAAGCTCAGAGGAAAGCAGGATTTTAGGCTTCATTGGACTAGCAAGACTAGATGCACAATCATCATTAGACAAACAAATAATAATAATAACAGTTCTACTAGCAATGTGAAATTTAATTAGTTATGTTTTTGTAAATAGCAAGTTAATTTTAGTGAAACAACAATGAAAGAACATCATGAAGCCAAAAATTCTCAAATGACCATGGACAATGTTAGTGACATATGAATAGTTTTAAACAAGAGAACACTCTCAACATGTTACTATATTATCCAATGTGAAATAAATTTTCTTGACTGATGAATGGTAAAGTTTCCTCCGTGACTACTCTATAAAATCTACAACATAACATATAACATATTCACTGCATAAATAAATATTTAGTATGTCAAAACATTAAATAGATTACCAAGGTTGATTCCAGTCAATTTAATAAAATTCAAGGAAAGCATCCAAATTAAAAAATGAAATGGATAGAGGAAAAGTTGTAAAAAAATTTAAAGAGATGTGAACATAATGGGTCAAGCAGACTTTATCTGCTCAGAGGATTTTGCAAGAATAAACGTATTAAAAGAATAAATTTACTGCAAATCTCGCCGTACACTTTCTGTAGTTATAATGAAACTCATTTAAATGAATATTTGATAAATGCATAAATGAATAAAGATGAAATGAATAAATGAATGGAAAGGGAACATAAATACTAAATGGTGGAAATTAAATGAATAATTCTCTTGAATAAATCAGCTTCACTCGAGTTTGCCAGCATTCTATATAGAGTAATACTATCTAAAATGGTAATTTTGAATGGATCATGGTAACAAATTTATCTACACAAGAAGTATATAAATTTATGACTGTAATCAATATACTCTAAATACACTTCGTTAAGTGCTCTGTCCTTTAAATGCCTTAACACATTATATTTAAATGATGTTTTCTTCACTGAGTTAGATTATCCAACATTTCATTCAGTCATTTTTTTTAACATAGAGAATACTTATGTTCCAGGGAATAAGAGAAATCTTTCTCCATGTGTTTTTTTCTCAGAACATTAAACATATAACCTAATTACTCTTCTCTTTCTATCATTCTTCTTCTGGAAGCTTTCCAATTGTCCTCTCTATGGCTACTTTTGATTCTGTTGGTACAGGGCATATTAATCCTTGTCCAGGCTATGGTATACAATTAAGGAGAAGGAAATGTTTTGTTTGTCTTCTGAATAACCAAACATTTTTGTTTTGTTTTAATGCCTAAACTAATCATTAAAGGGGATTGTACATTAAAAGAACCTATTTTCCAACCATGAAGAAAGGTGACTAGAATTATTAGAAAATAAAGCTTATGAATATTTTATAAATAGTTAGGGTTTCATACATTTACTTTTCTGGAGAAAATCATTACTTGAAGAAAGTTCTTAGTTTCTGCTCAAATGAATAGCTAAGCCTCACATGTGGTTAGAAGAGTGATTATTTAGAGTTAAGTCAGTATTTTTTATGCCCATGAAAAATCTGAACAATTAAAAAAGATATCCTCTTTTTTTTTAAACTTTCAATCTTAACACAATTTATTTGTTTAAAGTAGATTCATTTTAAAGAGTACAAAGGTAAATATTGGCCTGATTCACTTTGAACTGTTGCCAAATCCAAATTAGTAGGCTCAAAGCTTAAGAATTTTAATTCTAGGTTTTAAAAAAATAAATCTTACAAAGTCCTAATTATTAATCCAGCAAATTGGAAGGTACATACCTTTTGAAAATGTACCAGGTTAGCTAGTGGGAAACTCTGTCCCAGTGCCAGAACTGCATTGGCTCTCTCTATAATTTCAAACACATTTTACAGGTTTTGTCTGAATGTTCCAAGTGAAGAATTACGTACATACTTTTAAATCTATTATCTTCATTTGCTTTTTAAAATTGTATTTATTTTATTATTCTAATGTTATCTTTGGTACATACAAAAAATACATAGCCTTTTAATATTAAAATACATAATAATAACATCTCTTTCCCTGAATACCTCCCAAGTTGAGAACTAGAACATCTCCCATTCTTGTGCTTTCATATGTGTTACCCCCTCCTCATAGCTTTGCTGTGCTTTCCCCATGTTGATCATTGAGATTTCAAAAACAGTGCTATCGTACACATTTATATCCCTAGACGATAAGTTATTTCTTCATGCTCTTGAGTTCCATAAACATAATATACTTTATGTAGTTTCCCAGGACCTATTTTCACTCAAAATTAATTTTAAACCCAGCACCATTTAGTCAATGTTAATTTTGATACTCTGTTTTGTGAATACACCATACTTTATTCTTCTGAGAAGATATAGTTTGGTGGTTTTTGGTTCCTCATTCTTTCACTTAGCAAATATTTATTGAACACCTACTCGCTGCTAAGCACTGTTTCAATAGACACACATACATACACACACACGCACATGTGTCCCAGTCTTCATGAAGCTTACATTCTAGTGAGAGTGAGCATTCTTATATGTCACACATATGAAACAATTTCTCATAGAGTATCCAAATATTCTAATTTATAAGATAATAGAAAATATTAATATTTGATTAATGTTAATTATCTTTTACATGTGGTTAAAACCAATTGTCACTCCAATCAATCGTATGTGAGTTGATCAATGTCCTCTCCAAATGTTAGTATTGCCAGACTAAAAAGCATCTGTCAATCTACTGGGTGAAAAATATATTTCATCTCATTTCAATTTTCATTTTGTAAGAAGAGATAAGATTGAACAAAATTTTTATGCTTATTCACCATTTATATTTCTTTTTGGCAAAATGTGTGTTCATGTCATAAATCTTTAATGTTGATTTGGAAGAGTCCTTTATGCATTCTGGATAATAATTATTTATTGAAAATATAGTTCCATCTTCTTTGTGGTGTCTTTCAGTAAACAGAAGTTCTTAATTTTTCAGTAGACGTATTTGTCAAAATTTAATGATAGGTGTCTTTATAATTGTTTGGGAAATCTTTTCCAGTCCCAAAGTTATAAAGATATCCTCTCATTTTCTGTAAGTATTTCAGTTTTTCCTTAATGTTTTTATTCCTTCTGGAATAAACCTTTGTATGTGGAGTAAAGTAAGCATTTACTTTTATTTTTCTCCCTAGGAACAATGAATTATTCCAACATCAATTAGCAAAAGATTGATGTTATTCCCAGGAATTTTCAAAACCATCTTTGCCAAATATCAGGGCTGTAATAAATTACATTGGTCAATTTTTCTATCATTTTCTTACTCTAATGAAAGTAAAGCAAATCTTGATATTTGGCAGGGAAAGTCATCTGGCCTTGCTCATTTCCACATGTATCTTGGCTATTCTTGGCCCTTTGCTTTTCCTTATATGTTTTAGAAAGAAAAAATATTTGGGGAAATTTCATTTGAATTACATTTAATCTATAGATAGATTTTGGGAGACTTAATCATTACTATGATAAATTTGTCAACTCCTCTCTGTACTCTTACTCATTTTTCTTTATACATTTTAACCAATTTTTTAGACGCACCTAAGTTTGAAGTCATTATGTCTCCCTGAACCTTTGTAAACAATATAATGATACTTCCAGCCATAATAATCCTTTGTCCTTAATTAATTTAGTGCATATTTATTAAGTGTTTGGTAAGTGCTAGGAACTTGAGGTGCAACACAAGCTAATAGAGTGTCACACATTTGGACCATTTCAGGTATTTCTTTATGGCTGACACCTTATGTGTTGTGTAGGTAAGGAAGGAGCTGCAAACACTGCTCTCAAATATTCCACTCTGGCAGTTTGACTCTTTTGAGTTGAAAGCGCTTGAAAAAATAGCAGATGTAAGAAAAACACTCTAACCTTCCTTCTTTTTCTTAAAAGCAGGAGTTGGAATTTCCATGTGAAAAATGAATGAGAAGTTGAGAATGAGAGAATTCTATGCCAACAGACTTTGTTAAAATAATTCTTTTATCTTCCTTTAGCTTCTCCACATAGTTCACCTGCTTTCCAAAACTGCCTCTCTTTGTTCAACCTACTATAAAAGCATATAATTTTTGCCATTTCTTTGGGTCTTCAACCCTTTTGAAGGCTCCTGCGTCACATGAACCTTTCATTAAGTAGATTTGTGTGCATTTCTCCTGTGGATGGATGTTTTATATCAATTTAATTCTCAGGCTCTACTGAAAAAATAAAAAAACAAAAAAACAAAAACAAACAAACAAAAAACCTTTAAGAATGTAAGGTAAAATTTTCCTCTTCAACAGTAGTGAGATGTATTAGCAGTAATAACAATCACAAGGGGTCCTTAGAGCTTTGTTAAGAACACCAAATTTGGCAATTCTGCATCTGCACTGTTTGTACTTTGCTAATAGGAATTTTCTTAATAAAACTTGATTTTCTTTGATATCCGTACTCTTCATTAGTGGCCTCATTTCCATCTTTGGGGTAGTTCTAACAGGCTTAAAATTAATTCATCTCTTCTGATAATTCATTCAGAAATAAGCATGTGATTCAATTTAAGTCAAGGTAATTCAAGGGGAAGTTTTCTGAGGATTCTAGAATGGCCTTTTGTGTTCTGGAAACACCTAGGGTGGGTGTTGTAAGGAAATTTGTTCTTCTTTTGGATTTTGTTTTAACAGATGTGTGATTGGAAGTACCATAATTATCATAATGTCAGTGTCCCAAGATGAAAAGATACGAAGGGGACAGATGGAAGAGAATAATACAGAAACAGAACAGGAATCATTAGATTTAAGCCACCCCCACCCTTAAACCTTCACTCATGGGTGCCTAGGAATTTATAGTTTTTAAAGGCTGATCTGAGTTGTATTTTCTGTAGAGTGATTATTCATCACAATTTGTCCCAAATCAGGTTGGTTAAAGACTCTTGTCCCAGCAAAGTTACAGCTGTGGCCCTTTCATTACCAAAATTGGGCTGGTTTGGATGACAAATTATGTAGTGACCACCAACCAGTGTGTAGCACAGGACCTTGCTCTCAGAAGATTGCTTGTCTTGGGTTTAATGCTCTGAGGTTGTGTCTTAAAATTCTTAATAATTTGGGGCGCCTGGGTGGTTCAGTGGGTTAAGCCGCTGCCTTTGGCTCAGGTCATGATCTCAGAGTCCTGGGATCGAGCCCCGCATCGGGCTCTCTGCTCGGCAGGGAGCCTGCTTCCTCCTCTCTCTCTGCCTGCCTCTCTGCCTGCTTGTGATCTCTCTGTCAAATAAATAAATAAAATCTTTAAAAAAAAAATTCTTAATAATTTTATCTTTAACCTTGTACATTTTAAGTGAAGCCCAGTGATGCAATGGACAATGACTGAGTTACTTGGAACTCATGCTCATTCTCCCCTCTAAGCAGCCCCCTGGGGTAGATTCTTGCCTGCTTCTAGCTTCTGCCCAGCAGCTGCTGCCACCATCCACTCTTGGCAGAGGTTGGGACAGAGACATAGAGGGTTGAAATCTGATGTAATAAGTTTCAAGACAGGCCCCAAGTACTTGTAAGAGTCTGCACTCCTGAGTTTCTTTGTGCCTGGAGAAGTGCAATATTAAATAGAAAATTAACAACAACAACAACAAAACACCATGACAGGTAAATAGAGAATCCTTGGAAGAAAGGAAAAAACATTTTGTTCCTCTTTTTTTGGACAAGGAACGCTACATTTTCATTTTTCATTGGGCCCTAGATATTCTGTAGCTGGCCCTGACAGTCATACCAATATACACCTGAGTCATACCATGAGACAGAGCAGATTCTATACCCATCAACCTTTAAAAAAAAAAGAAAAAAGAAAAGAAAATTGGGTGCGGCAATTCAATTTTAAGTTGTAAACAGAATTTATCTTGAATTCTTTACAACTTGAAACTATTGTGAATTTATTAAAACATATATTACTAATACTGAAATGCATTAAAATTTTTCTTGGTAATTATAGATGGTAAACCCTTTGACAAAAGTATCATTATATCATGATCATTTAACAACTGAAAAATTCAATGCCACTAGAATTAGATTTTTGTCTATTTTTATCTTACTAAGTATGTTGAATATTTAATTTTATTTTCAGTGGATCATCCATTGATTTCTCACATTTTATATTTGAGAATGTTCAAAATTCCATATTTTTACTTATATATGAAGTATATATTACTTACATATGAAATTTACTCATTTTAATCATTTTTTAAAAGATTTTATTTATTTAATTGAGAGAGAAAGAGACAGCTAGAGAGGGAACACAAACAGGGGGAGTGCAAGAGGGAGAAGTAGGCCTCCCGCTAAGCACGGAGCCCAATGTGGGGCTCCTTCCCAGGATCCTAGATCATGACCTGAGCTGAAGGCAGCCACCCAGGCTTGGTGGGTGAGCCACCCAGGCTTCCCCTTTTAATCATTTTTAAGATTTTTAAAGATCAGGTTAGGGAGAATGAGCCACCCAGGCTTCCCATTTTAATCATTTTTAAGATTTTTAAAGATCAGGTTAGGAAGAAAATTCATTAAATCTTCAAAAATTTATGTATCTTCCCCAAATTTAGAAAGATCAAGCAATAACCAAATACACACACACACACACACACACACACACCAAAACTTCTAATTATTTATAGGAAAGCAGTCTTTATCAGTAAATATACTATGGTTTTGTAGTTTTGAGTAAAATAATTTTTTGATTAAAAAAAAAAACGAGAGGAGAAAGATAGATATGTCTCAGGAGAATAGTCCTTAAGACTTGCTGACTGCTCTGCTATGAATCAACTTGAACCAGGAACGTGTTAGCAGCGTTCGAAATACATAAAGCACTCTCCACATGATTTATGCTAATTGAGTTAGCGTCTCACCTCACATAATTAACTGGAGAATGATAAAGGTCATTAAGTTTCAGGATTGCTGTATATAGATAACAGACAGAACTACAGAAAGATGGGGCAACAAGAAAATGTGAAACAGGAATATGCCGAGAATGGAAGAAGCTGAATGAATTTTGTATGGGGGTTTTGCCAGTAACTTCATACAGTCATCAAGGGACGCCCAAGGCGAGCACACCCCTCCCCACTCTTAAAACCTTCCCTGCCTTTTAATGTCTTGATAGGCGTCAACCATCCCTTCTTTTCTGCAGAGAACGAATCAATCAACTTTTCCCACGAATAAACTAAACCTTGAGCAGTATATGTGGAAGAGAAAATAGAAATTCTTTTCGAAGTACCAAACATCTGGATCGAATTTATTCTTTTTAAATGCATATTTTAAAGAAAGACACATATAGTTGAGAATAGAACAACCTAGAATTACTGAAATTTACTCACAGTTTAAGTTTAGTTTACCGATAGTTTTCCATTGTTTGGAATAATGTGAATAGAAACATCTCTAGAAGCAGGAAAGCATATGATCGACATTTTTTGTAAGTGCTTAAGACTTTTTGAGCTCTTCCTCTTAATTATGAGAATTCTGCATTTCTATGTGCATTTCATAAATCTCAATAAGCCTGAAGGATTCTGGACTAAACTCAAATGTAGCCCCTTCTAAACACTCTGTCGATCTAGGCACCTTTATATTTTAGGTACTTCACATAAAAGGAAATCAGAATAGATTAAAATCTCTAATTCTCTATTCAAAAATTTAAAAAAATAAATACAAGGAAATTAAAAAATCCTAATTATAGTTTCCTAGTAAATCTTTGAAGCATAGATATGAAACCTACTTAGGAAAATTTATGTAAGAACCTTTCAGATTATATCATTATGACATATCCAGTTTTTTTTTTTAATCCCTTTCCAGTCCTTTTTAATTGTTAATTTTCAAAATTATTGTTGTTAAAATAACCTTTCACAATGTATTTTGCAGGTTTCATTTTGGGAACTATCATTGCTCTTTTGTTCAGTTCTATGGCCTAGAACCTGACCAATTCCTGAGTGAATAAATCCATTTCCATTGAAAATGCAGGCTTATTTGTCAATAACAGAATGATAGCAACAAAACTCGCATGACAATTTAAATGCAATAACAAGAGTGAAGATGAACTAGAGATTTTTTATTCATTTAAATTATGAGAAACTGATGAATGTTGATGTCTCAGTTTGATATTTATGAAAACTAATCCAGCAAGAATATGAGCATTGCTAGTTTTGACATCTTCAACATTTTGTTGTTATTTTAATTTAACAGAGGTTTGCTAATATATACTAAGGATGATTGAGTACTCTGGTTTATATTTACAAAATAAAGGAAGTCTTTCATCATGTTGACATAACCAAAATTACTTCTAAAATGACTATATTTTAAATCTAGCTACCAAGCACCAATCTACATTTTTCCACTAAGGAGACTCATTATTTGAGAAAGTTTTTAATCAAGATAAAATTTTCAGTTTATTAACGTAGTATATAAAGGACATAAAAAGTTCAGTGTGTTAATGTAGCATATAAAGGACATAAAAGGACATAGAACTCTTTCAGACTATTTCTTATTTAAAAAGTTAACAGGATTGCCACAGCTCACTGTCATTTTTTAAAGAAGTGTTGATGTTTTAACTCCTTCATGGATGCCAAGACTCACTGTTTAAATATTCAGCTGTAAAACTATTGCCTAAAAATGACACAGATGCTATTTCTCTTCTCTCAAGAGTGTATTTGACTTATAAAATTAACTTGAGTTAAAAGTAAAGCTTTTTTTTTTTTTTTGGCCAGGATTTCATAATACAAGCAGAAACTTCATTTTAAGCCTATGTAATATTTTTTTGCACTTATCAATTCTTCTTCAAATAAAATTTTTACATTTTTCAGCTCATGCTATTCATATAAAAAAAACTTAAAATGAACTGAGAAGAAGAAAATATTTTAATGTCATGTTTATTACAGTGTAGAAAACTTGCTTATCACTTTCCTGTCCTGATTCTTTACACATTCAGAAAGTCTCTGAGAAGAATAGCATTTTGAGAAGAACTCTGGGAGAACAATGTATTTGGAAACTCAGAGAACTACCTTTCCCTTAATATCAAGTCTGCCAAAGAGTAGATTAAATTAATGTAATTAAGAAACAAATAAACAATGCTGTTTAATGATTATGCTATAAAGTCAAGGCTTCTACAGAGATCACATTCCATCATATTAAATATATGGTTTTATAATATGTAAATTCACAGAATTGAGTAAGTGGGCACACATAATTATTTCAGCCCCTACCCCTATAAGATGTTTCCTGTCTGAGTCAGATATGTCATCCTCAAACTCTTCTTCCTTGATTTTCTTTATTTCCTTCCCCACTTAAAGTAGCATAGGCTTTACATTCATTCATTTATCTTTTCTAAGAACTCAGTTGTCACTTCTGCTTGGGTGATCCGGCCCCCCACTTTGGTCTGCCAGTTCTCTTGCAACTTTCATCACATACCCCCTATAACTTTAGGCAAATTACTTTAACTCTCCATCCCTCAATTTACTTATATATAAAACAGAGATAATTAGAGTGCCTACACATAAGATTATTGTGAGGATTAAGAAGTCAAGTGTGTCTATCACGTAGAATAATATTCAACACATAGTAAGTTCAAGTCTTCATTATCCTTAGCATAAACTTTCAGTGTTATTTTCCCCACAAAGCCTACCCCATTTCACATTGCCCTCTCTTTTTTAATACTTACTGCATATCTATGAAGTAGAATTTAATCTGTTAATTAAGAATTCATTTTCCATATTTGAGTCTTGTTATATAAGGACATTACAAACCTTTGAAGATAGTTCATCTGTTTTACTTTGTTTGCATTCTGTAATATTTGGGCACACAATATCCTTGATAAATTATAATAATATAATATCTCTACTACCACAAATAATGACATTTTTATCATAACAATGGTAACTAGCATTTATTAAGCTTTTAGTATTGCCAGGCACTTTAGCGCTTTATGGCATTGCCCTTTTTTTTTTTTTTTTTTAATCTGTACGGTACTCTGAGGTAGATTCTGTTTTCCCAACAAGAAAACTGAGATTTGGAAAGGTGGAGTCATTTGCCCAAGGTCACATAATCACCAGTAAATTTCATCATCGGTGTACCTACATGGGTAGTCAGGCCCTACAGCATAAGTCGTGTCTCTTCTGATCCACTTTTATCTTCCTAACAGTCTGGGAGCATCTCATTCTTGAATTATTATGCAAACTCCTCACTCTGATTTCTGTAATCCTCTCCGATCTGTTCTGCATAGAACTACATGTTCAATTTTTTATAACCCTAAGGAGAAGGTTAGTGATGAGTAATAATTTGAAGCCCTTCTCCTTGTGGAATCTCTACAGGAATTTTTCTGTTCAATGAAAGGAATGTAAGTGGACTAGAGTCTGTCAACACCACATCAGTGTTTATCTACGTTGGCACTTTAAATTTGGAACCACTTTCCATATTCATATAGCAATTGCTTCATTAGTACGGATCTCTTCCAGCTTTTATTTTCCAGCTTCTTTCTAAAATTTATTTATTTTTTAATATTTTCCAACTTCTTAACAACAATTTGTGAGAGAACAAAATAGTCAATTTCATGGGCTTCCGGATTTGGATGTGACTTTAGAAACGTCTAGTCCAATATCCTTAGTCAATGACAAAATCAGAGCTTGAGGAAGGGTCTTTCCCACGTACCTTAGTTAGGATGAGAGACAAGTTACTGCAATCAAAATCCAAAAGTATAAGAGCCATAAAACAGCTACATTTTTTTCCTCTCTTTTCTGTGCAGCCCTTATATGATAGGACTAGATCATCAGAGAAACCCTCTTTCACTTTGTCAGAAAGCCAGGTTTCTGTCATTTTTGCTCCAATTTCTCCTGCAGTATTTGCTTCTTCTTCATGACAGAAGATGAGATACTGCCTCACATATATCTACTGAGAGGAAGGGGAAAGAGAGTATGTGATAAAAGTGTCTTCCATCCGAAAGCCCAGATCCAAAGGGGCACTTGATAAAATCACTTGTATCCTATTGTTGAGTTTCATTGTATAGTCACATCTAACTTTAGGTGAGACTACAGAATGCATTCTAGGTGGACAGCTATGTACCTACAGATAATTTGAGCGCTATGGAAACTGGGTAGCTGAGCTTTGATGAAACTTGGAAGTCCCAGCAGGCCACACAGCAAATAGAGTTGGAAGACCTGTACTGCCAAAATCATACTTTACACCAACGGTAAGTTGAACAAACATGTAATGCTAATGTTTAACAGTGCATTGGTTCAGTATTATTTTTTCATGATTATGTTTTGCATAGTTGCTACTTTGGTGCTGTTTGTTTCCTACTAAAGTTTTTGAGAATAAAAACATTGTTTCCATCAAAGTGAATCTACTTCTTCAGGACAGCCAACTTTTTATTTGTTTGTTTGTTTGTTTGTTTGTTTTAGAGAGCGAGAGAGCACGTGCTGGTGAGTGTAAGCCAGGAGAGGGGCAGACTGAAAGGGAGAGAATCACAAGCAGATTCCCAGCTGAGCACAGAGGCCTACTGGGGATATCATGACCCTGAGCTTATGATCCTGAGCTTATGACCCTGAGTTCATGACCTGAGCCAAAATCAAGAGCCAGATGCTTAGCCAACTGAGCTGCTCAGGCACCCCCAGGACAGCCAACTTATTGGGAAATCATGTTGTAGTTGATTTTCTTTATGTGATAAAGATATACATACAAACAAAGAACATACACTTAGTCTACACCCAAGGGTTTCTGCAGATGAGGAGGATAATGAAAGAATTCAAACTTTTGTATCAACAATATCCAAGTCTTTGAGTCATAGACTACAAGAAGAGGTGTCCTTATATGTGTGGGTTCCTTAGATAATGTCATTGGTAACCATGTTGAGGTAAATTATTCACAGTTGGATCAAGACTATCATGAATCAAAGTCAGAGGCTTCCTTATCTATATAGTTTTTTTTTTTTATATTCTTTTATAGCAGTGATTCTTTCTAATGCCTTGATAAAACCTAATCAGAATTAAACTTAAGGAGTTCAAAATCAGATAATTATTTGCATTTGGCTTCTAGAACTAGCTGATTTAAACCTACTAACATAACATTGTACACAGCCACATCAGGGTAAAGGATAAGATGTCATTACATCCATTTGGCCCACTCCTTCCTATATATTCATTAGTTGAGCAAACTATTTTTGTACATAACTCTGCTGGGAGTCTCCAGAATTGGTCATTTGACCCACTTAAGTGGGTCATTTGACTCATTAAACCTCACTTTAAACTCTCTAAACTTTACCCATATAAAATAACTGATTTAATATGTTACAGTGTTCAGTATCCATGTGGCATGTAAATAAAATGAGAATGTAGACAAAATGTACATCATGATCAGATAATTACATATAATCTGGGATTGCTTGTACAGGAAGTGTATCATTAAAACATAAATAATAGTAATGATACTGTCATAAAATAACTATATAGTATCCACATTATTAAAAGTTTCTTTAAATTAGGAAAGCTGAGATTATGAATTCCAATTGAGTATATGCTCAGTGAATGTTCACTCTTACAGATGCATTTAGATTATGATGACTTTTCCATCAAATAATTGTTCATTGTCAGTTCTGGAATCTGAGTGATTTGAATTTTAATCCAAGTTTAGTCACTTACAAGATATGCAAGTTTCTTAGTTCAGTTACATTCTCTGATTTATGCTCTAAAATAGGAAAAATAATACTTAAAGACTTTTAAGAGGTAGTAGAAATTGATTTAAGAAGATAAAAAGTTCACTAGCACAACTACAGTTGTATAGTATGCTTCCAAATAATGGTAGCCATATCCACTCCATCCCTAACCCCCATATATTCCTGGGCAAAGACTTAGTCTTACTTATTTCCATAAACAATGTCTACTTAAATGCCTTGTACAATAGACAGTTATGTGTTGAATTAACCTAACCTGAAACTGAGGATGAAAGAAAATACCAGGATAATTCAAGAGAAAACATTTCCCTTCGTTTATATTATCTGAATATCTCAGGTGAAAAATCTGTTTTCTTTTCTGGTCTGAAATATCAGGTAATGACCTAAATCCTCCAATTTGGTTTGTGTGCAAAGACTAAGTCTAAGATGAATATTTATGGTTTTCCTTAGGAACTAAAGTGATTTGGCAGTTGTTCAATTCACTAGATGTGCCATTAAAACAGCATAACCGATTCAGCGATTTCATTCAGGTGCAGGTTTACCTAACGCTGCAGACCTCCTGCCATAACCGGGAAAAATAAATAGGAAATTCAGAGGTTACAACAGTTATGTAGTCATTAGAAATAGGCTCCATAGTGACTTGAAGTGATTTTCTTAATTGTAATTTCTCCCGTTTTCATTATACTTGAGTCTTAAATTATAACTGACTACCTTCTTTGAGTTCTTCAAGACAGGCCTCATGCAGACCTTTAAGTATACATAAAAAAGAAAACAGATGTTAATCTCTTTCTCCCCTAAAACACAAGTAAGGACAACACATAATTCTTACCCTCCAAAAAAGTCAGCTGCACTCACCAAAAACCTATTTTCCTCACACTCTTTTTTGTAAATTTTATTCTATCTTGAAAAAAAAAAATTCCACCTATAAAAACAGTGCTCACTTTAGCGTTTACATATCAGGTTAGCTGACAAACTGTTACAGTGTAATGCTGTAACTACATACTTCATCAGTTTGTATTATGACTATGTTCTTATCTCTTATATTTCTAATGCTTAAGAATCCACTGGTATTGGTTGTAGGAAGTCTGGTATCCCTCTTCACCCACTCCTCGTACATTATTGCTTATGAATCTGGTACTTAAGCCATCCAAATGTGAGGGGAGAGTCCTTCTTCTCTAAGCCAGACAGAAAGTCCCTTGCTTGAGTTGTTTCTCACGACAATAGGTAAGGCTACAGAGATTTAGAACTCCCTGGTCTCATAGTCATTTTTATAATCTACAGTGAGCCTCTGATGATCTGTATTGATGCTTAAGATCAAAGAGTCCCCAAATTGGAGATTACAACTCCAATTTTCTTAGTTTCTGATCTGCTTTTCCCTGTTCCCCAAAGAAGAACACAGTAGAGGCAGGTTGAGCTCTAAAGAACTAAGCCACTCCCAACAAACTCTTAGAGTAATGCATTAGCCAGAATCACTAGTTTAGACTCTCCTTTTCTTGTGGGATTATTTTTAAGGGTCCTGGTCAGGCTAAGCTCGTTACTACAGTGAGTTCCTATTTTTAAAACTTAGGAATTGGGATTGAGAAATTTAGCTAAATTGATCCAATTCTTCTTCAGATTTGTATTCCAGAGGTTTCTTAAAGTGGTATCATCTTTTGAATAAAGATAAATGTTAAATATTCTACCCTGTTATTTGGTACATTGTGTCATATTTTATGTGATTTTGAATTAGGAAATATTCAAATTATAAGTAATGTCAGGTCTTTGAAGAGATACAAGCTCAAACTTCAATGTACTTAAGAATTAGATGATGTCAACATTGGTAGACAATTGACTACATTTCTGCTATGGAAATATGGTGGCATCATGGCACCTGTAAATGGAAATGTCACCATATTTTTCAATCAAAATTAGTGGAGAATATCCTTTCTCTTTCCCTTGCAAGTGGGTTGGACTTAGTGACTCAACAACAAAAAAAGTCTAATATGGCAGAATTTGATAATGTGTGACTTCTGAGACCAAGTCATAATAAACACTATGGCTTCCTCCTTTATCTCTTCCTTAGATTTGTCCTCTGAGAGAATCTAAGTGTCATTCCATCCAAGTGTACTCACTCAGGCCTACAGAGAGAGTCACATAGTGAAGAACTAAGCCAGCAAGGCAATGAAGCCTCTTGCCAATAACTACATAAGTGAGCCATTCTGGAAGTAAATGATTCAGCCTTGGTCAAGCCTACAGATGACTGCAGCTCAGTCGACATCTTAACCAAAATTTCCGAGAGACCTGTAGCTATGGCCCAACGAGCTAAGACATTCACAAGTTTTTTAACCACATAAACTGTGAGGTAATTTTTAAAAAAACACAGTAACTATGACAAATCCCACTAAATTCATGAGAAACTTTTCATGCAGTAATAGATAACTAATATCTTCAGAAAATTCCCTTGCACTGATTTTTGATAAATAAATTAGCTCGCCAATTGACATTCAAAAAAAATTTTTTTTTCAGAATCATTTACAATACTCTACATGGTAGGAAAATCCCTAACACGTGATTGATTATACATATGGCAGTAGAACCTTTGCTTGTCCAGCCCCCAAACTCATCTGATGCTGATAAACTAGATAGAGTTCAATAATTTGTCATAGATTTTGACAGAATAAACTTACCAACCAATTCCTAAACTAAAACATTCATTCCACCAGTCAGCTATGTTTGAAGTTACAATATCCAAGGAACAGGCTTATGTCTATAGGCAGCTCTTACATTTAGAAAGTCTTCTTTTCTATTAAGTTTTATTTCCATTTTTTAGTGTAGTTGACACACAATGTTTCATTAGTTTCAGGTGTATAACATAGTGATCCAGCATCTCTATACATTATGCTATGCTCACCACAAGTGTAGCTACCATCTGTCACCATAGAGCACTATTAAAATAGTGGTTTTGACACTTTCAACCTAGTTTACATTTTGAGGTCAGCCACACAGAAGAACTCTAATTTTGCTTCACAAAACAACTCTTCCCTTTAAAATCCAAGAATGAAAATCTATTTTAACATTAACATTAGTCAAATTTATTCATTCATTTATTCACTTACTTAACAAGATCTTATTGAATACCTACCAAATATAAGTCATTATGATAAAACTTGTTTAGAATTCAATGATGCATTCAAAGATATTGTCAAGAAAGGGAGGTAGTATATATAATTCAAAACATTGGGAAAAAAAAGAAATCAAGAATAAACAAACAGAAAAAATTGAATTTTCATGAAGTAATTATTATAATAAAATAATAACAAATAGATGATCATTTGTTACTTATCTCTGGGAAGGAAAGAGTTAACAAAGCAGGCTTAAGTCTGTTATTCTTAAAAAGCCCTGCTTCTGTGACTAGCATGTGGGAAGTTGGATTTTGGAGGGGGGGGGGTCCCATCATTCCCAGAACAGTGTACTAGCTCACTGCACTTAAACTATTTGTTTAAACAGTGTCATTTATGCTGATCCCCTGCCTTATTTCTGAGAATCTGGAATTTCTGTACATACGAGGTCAAAGGTACTTATGTGACCAATCCTCAATAAAACCCCTGAACAATCAGTCTCTGATGAGCTTCCTGGTAGACAATATCTCACACATGTTATCATAGTCATTGCTAGAGGACTTAAGCATGTCTACAAGACTCCATTGAGAGAGGAGTTTTAGGAGCTTGAGCCTGATTTTATCTAGCCTTTGCCCCATGTACCTTTTTTTGTTAATGATTTCACTTTGTATCAAATTAAACTGACACACCGTTTTTGTTTATACATTGGCAAAATGAAACAGCAAAGATGGGATGAAGACGGAACTACTGCTTTTCATAGTAGTAGTCATGAAGCTGGAGACACTGAGTCTCCACTTTTTCACTTTCAGTTGCTAAATACCAAAACTGAGAGATGTGCCTCTAGAGCAGACAGTATTGATAAGAGAATGTTTTGAGTCATGGTCCCTAAACCAAAGCTCTGACTTACACTAGCTCACTCTCTTCTTTTTTTGATGTTATTGCACAAGTGACTTATCAAATAGAAAGCCCCTCAAAATTAAGTTATGAAATATTTCTGTTTACTTGCCTATAATATAAAATAAGAATAATACCAACTCTTCTAAGTTTATTATGAATAGTAATTACAAAATAAGGAAAAAGTGATTGGAACTATTTCTGGAACATTCAGAGTGTTCAATAAATGTACGTTATTAATTCTTTTAGAAAACTGAAAAGAAATACAAATCATTCTCAAAGGCAATAGGGAAACTAAAAGAACAGAAGAAAAAATAAAACAGTTAAATAAACCATCAAAATAGCAAAAAGAAAAAAAAAACAAGGAGAAAAACAAGCTGATAGGACTCAGTAGCTCAGGAAAGAAATGGAAAAACAAAATAGTCATAACAGAGGCAACTAAAAGCACACAGAAGAGTACAAATAACAGTGAAAGTAATAATCAGCTTGAAGAAATCATCAAAATAGTAAGGGACAAAGAATACATATATAAAATTAGACAATGATAAGTATGAAAGGCAAATGAATTCTAACACACACAAAATTGTGTTTCTAAAAAAGAAAATAGAAAAATGAAACAGTAAAATATATATTTGAAATGATGGAGAAGAAAAATTTCCCAAACTGAAAACTTTAATTTGAAAGACAAAAAGATATACATAGTAACCAAATGTAAGACATATCTTAGTGAAATTTAATAGAACTTAAGGAATAAAGAAGCCTGTAAGTAATCCAATGATAAACAGAAATAAAAGCAAGAAACAATTATTAGATCATTGTTTAAGAAGTTTTAAGTCAAAAAGGAACTAAGAAATCTATACCCATCTAAATTCCTTTAATTAAAAGTCAAGAATCAGACATTCTCAAGTATGCCAGAATTTGGGGAATTTAACAGTGGAGAGTCTACCAAAATAATTTTTAAAAACAAAACACCTCCTTGGCTGGCCTTTGAAGTGGATTAATGGCTGTAAGAACTTGTTCTGTATGGTGGCAGTACCAAGGAAAAGGATGTATGGTCACGACCTTGTTATAGAGGGTACTGATAGAGAAGAAAGATACAATATTGGAAAAGAGAAGACTAGGGGCGCCTGGGTGGCTCAGTTGGTTGAGCGACTGCCTTCAGCTCAGGTCATGATCCTGGAGTCCCAGGATGGAGTCCCATATGGGCCTCTCTGATCAGTAGGGAGTCTGCTTCTCCTTCTGACCTCCTGCCCTCTCATGCTCTCTCTTACTTGCTCTCTCTCTCAAATAAATAAATAAAATCGTTAAAAAAAAAGAGAGAGAGAGAGAATAAGGACAAGAACATTTGTATTAAAAAAATGGAAAAGAGAAGACTAGATTGAACCCAGTATTAGATGAAATTGGATGTACAGTTGGACTAGCTTTCCTTTTACTTACTTCAATTTCTTTAATTTTATGTGCTAAATTATATATATGAAAACTCCAACTGCAACAACTAAACCTTCTTTATGTTGGGCTCCATTAATTTTTTTTCAATATTTACATTCTGTTTTTCAGTGTACATTTCTTGACAGACAAGTTAGCAAAATAGGAATGTTAACAATTCTGCTTTTGATGGCCACACAATTGTGAGTATAAATCAACCAAACAAGAAATCCCCAAATGGGAGAGTTTCAGGCAATTATATAGGGGCTATAATAACATTATCCAACAGCAAAAATTTTCCAGTCAAATCCAAATAGAAAGTCATATTTCCCAGTTAAGTGGGTGGAATATAACCTTATTTTTCTTTTATTTGTTTATTCATTTTTAAAATTATTTACTTATTTATTTATTTATTTAGCATGAAGAGGGAGAGGTAGAGAGAGAATCCTAGGGAGATTCTTCACTGAGCATGGAGCCCCACACGGGGCTCAATCCTATGACCACTGAGATCATGACCTGATTTGTAAGCAAGAGTCTAAGGTGTAACTGACAGCCACTTAGAGGCTGCGCCCTTTTTTTTCTTTTAAAATAACAGATCATACAGGTTAGGCAAAAAACATAAATATAGAACCATAGAGGACCCTCTGCAGTTGAGAAAACGTGTACATACTCAGTTCTTAGAGATTACAATAAATTAAGAAATAATTAAAAAAGGGATATAAAACTCATGGAATATTTTAAATGTTTACATTTAATGTAATCATGCATTTAATATACACAAAGAAATCAAAGTAAAATGGAATTTTGTTATCCACTAGATACTTTGAAACTTTGTATTAAATATACAATTAGATGCCTAAATTTGAGGTCCTGTAAATATGAGAATTGGGCTAGATGGACCTCTGTAACAAAGCAGAAAATACAGAGATGCAAATTGGTGCAATTGAGCCTAGATTCTCAGTCAGGAATTTGCAGTATTGGAAGATGCTAACCTTTGTAGAATTCAATTAAGTTTTTTTTAGGCCAAAGTAATTAAAGCAAATTTCAAGCAATTAGGTTGTTAAAGAAGAAGAATGGTCTGCAAATAAAAATTAGAGCCTTGAAACCACCGGTGTTGATCTGGCGGAAGAGAAAAATAACAGTTCATGTAGTAGAGGACCAGTCAAATCTGAAGACTCCAAATCAGCCCAGGAACAGAGACATCAGCTAAGTGTGGTTAGTAGTTCCTGACTGAGCAAAACTAGGTATTGGTATCAGAACCCAAAAAAGAGGATCCATTTCTCATCATAGACTGTTATGCTGAAGTTAGATGTTATGTAACATGAAATCAATCATTTTTTTAATGGGTGTTTTTTAATGGGTGTTTTCTTAGCTTTTCAGGTAAACTTCTTCCAAGTATTATAAAATCTGGAAAGATCTGAACTGGATAAAGACTAGCTCAAGAATCTGTTATTTCTAATATACTTTCTCAATTATTCATCAGCCCCATATAATAGACCAGCTCTTTCCTTATTGGTTCACTGAGACTTATTCAGAACCTCCCAGGACCAAGGAATTAGCTACTTACTGTAACTGCAGAAATGTGCAAGGCACATCTTGCCCTCAAATGATCCCAGATAGTAGCTCTTGTCCTGGGTTAGAAATATAAACCAGGTGATATGGAAGCACAGAGTCAGCATCATCAAAGAAGTTAGGGAAGATGACATTTAAAATGAATGAAAAGGGCATCTGGGTGGCTCAGAGGGTTAAAGCCTCTGCCTTCCGCTCAGGTCATAATCCCGGGGTCCTGGCGTCGAGCCCTGCACGGGCTCTCTGCTCAGCAGGGAGCCTGCTTCCTCCTCTATCTCTGCCTGCCTCTCTGCCTACTTGTGATCTCTATCTGTCAAATAAATAAATAAAATCTAAAAAAAAAAAAAAAAAGATTTAAAAAAAATAAAATGAACGTTAAACTATGAGAAGGGGTCTTGGGGCAGAAAGGAAAGAACATACTACACCAAGATGTTAAGGAATTGGAACCTAACATACCTTGGAAGCTAATTATTTTAAAAACTTAACGATTTGGAATGATAAATACAAGTCAATTCATGGAGGATCTTGAATGGCAGCTAAGGATTCTTCTTGCTTCTCGTGTACCCCCTTTCAGTGGGTTTTGGAAGTATTATTTGTTAGCACCGTTTGAAGGAAAGCACAGTGAGAATCTTCATGCACTTAGCCCAGACAAAGCCCAGACACAATGTGGCAGTATTTACCAAATCAATATGACAGCACTTGGTTTCTATCTACTTCAGTTTTATCCCCAGATACAGAAAGTGAGCTCTTACTGTCAGCCATGGCTTCTGGCATCTCCGACTCTGGATTCCCAGAAATCTCCCTGTGACCTCAGAACTCTAAAACCTTCACTGAATATTTTTTTCTGACACCAGTGTGCTGCTGAGAAATCTAACGGCCCTATCGGTACTTGTGTCTTTGGAGGTGGCCTGCTTTCTGCACCAGATGATTTAGAGCTTTTCTTCCCTCGGTTTTCTGAAATTTCAAAAGGACTTTTCTTAGGTTATGGTCTGTTTCAAGACCAAGCTCCAAGAAAAGTCTGGCATTTGGAGGGCCCATGCAATCTGAACACTTGTCTTTCTATACACAACTCTCAGAGTGTTTCATTCAGTAAATCTTTGATTATAGCTAAATCTCAATTTTCTCTCTGATTTTATTTTGACACTCTTGTAGAACTTGTTAGACATTCTGAATTTATCCTCAGTGCTACTAAATTTTTACTCATTTCTTTTTTTCTTTCTTTCTTTCTTTTTTAATGTAAACACTAACCCCAATGTGGGGCTCCAGGACAAGGGTTGCATGCTCTACTGACTGAGCTAGCCAGATGTCCCATTTTTTTTTTCCTTTTCTTTTTAATCTATAATCTGGAGATTATCTCAATCTTATCTTCTAAGGCTTTATTTTTGACTTTTAAATTCATCAATATTTTAATTTCTAAGAGCATTATCTTGCTGACAATATGATTTTAAATATTTTTTAAATTTTTTAAAAATTTATTTATTTATTTGATAGACAGCAAGAGAGGGAATACAAGCAGAGGGAGTAGGAGAAGGAGAAGCAGGCTTCCTGCTGAGCAGGGAGCAGGATGCGGTACTTGATCCCAGGACACTGGGATCATGACCCGAGCTGAAGGCAGCTGCTTAATGACTGAGCCACTCAGGAGTCCCTAAATATTTTATTTTGAATGTCCTTTCATCTATGTCTTCACTCTTTCCTATAGTTACTGTTTCAGTTATTACAGTCTTTCTCATTTGTTCTTTAGGTTTTCCTCAGATAGCAAATTTTTGCCTATTTTTCCTTAAAAAAAAAAAAAAAAAGGCCTATGCTATTGAAATTGAGAGCTGTAGTATCTTTTCTCTTCTCCTGTGTGGGTAAGTTTGTTTGTTTGCTTTTCCCACCACTCTCTTCCTTAATGGGAAGTCTCACTTGGACCTCTGCTTCTATGGGAGGACTTAGGCATTAACTTTGGACCTTGCTTTGTTTTTTGTTTGTTTGTTGTCTTTTAGTTTTTGTGTTTTCTTCCAAATTTTTATTTAAATTCCAGTTAGTTAGGGGCGCCTGGGTGGCTCAGTGGGTTAAAGCCCCTGCCTTCGGCTCGGGTCATGATCCCAGGGTCCTGGGATCGAGCCCCGCATTGGGCTCTCTGCTCCATAGGGAGCCTGCTTCCTCCTCTCTCTCTGCCTGCCTCTCTGACTACTTGTGATCTCTGTTAGTTAACAAATAGTGTAATATTGGTTTCAGGAGTAGAATTTGTGATTCATCACTTACATACAACACCCAGTATTCATCATAACAAGTGCCCTTCTTAATACCTGTCACCCATCTAGCCCATCCCCCACCCACTTCCCTACAACCACCCTCAGTTTGTTCTCTATTGTTAAGAATCTTTTATGATTTATTTCCACCCCCACACTTCTCTTTTCTTTTCTTTTTTTTCCCTCTTCCCACGTGTACATCTATTTTGTTTCCTAAAGTCCATCTATGAGTGAAATCATATGGTATTTGTCTTTCTCTGACTGACTTATTTCACTTAACATAACATACTCTAGCTCCATCCACACCACTGCAAATAGCAAGATTTCATTCTTTTTGATGACTGAGTAATGTTCCATTGTATATCTAGCACCCTCATGTTTATAGCAGCATTACCAACAATAACCTAACTGTAGAAAGAGCCCAAGTGTCCATCAACTGATGAATGGCTAAAGAAGATGTGGACTTTACTTTTAATAAAGGAGTAGGCCCACTGACTGGGCCATACTCCCTGCATACCATGCCCAATACCCATCTCTCCTCAAAAGCTTTTGCTTGCAACTAAATATAGATTCATCAATGGTCAAAGTGGAACTGGAAGCTATTTCAGAACCTATCAAACTTGGGTCTTGACAGAGTAGGTTTTATCTTCCCCTACTCTTCAATTTTCTGATTATAGCATTAGCCTTGAAATCTTAGCTATCTGTCTGCTGAAACTTAATGTCCACCTTCTTAAAATTTAGGAGAATGCCTGATTTATTTTCTCTCTGGTTATCTTTTATAAACAGAATGAAACAATACCATGATTACAGTGCTGTGAATAGAAATAAGTTCTACTATTTTCCTCAAAGAAAGGAGAAAAATTAGTCTTTGTTTTCTATCTCTGCACACATATGACATTTGTTTTTATTCATATTAACTCTGCACACATATGACATTTGTTTTTATTCATATTAATGAATACATTATATATTTTGAATTTCTATTTTCTTTTTCTATAGTGTATGTTCACTTTAAAATGTATGCTAAGTCTAAACTTAGCAAACTATTCTAAAATAGTTTCTTCGATTTAAGAATTCTTAGTTTAGGTAAATTAGAAATATATCCAATAAATTTTTCAAGAAGATTAGTAGATGCATTGAAGAATAAAATATTAGCAACTGGTTCATTTAACAAGCTTTTTTGAAACACTCTTGATTTATTACTATGGTCTGTATTTGAGATTAGTATGAAAGATTTGAACTAAAATTGTAAAGGAATTCCTCAGTCATACCAGTTCTATATCTGATCCAATAATAATAAAACTTTATACAATATCAATCTTTCTCTCAAGACATTGTTATAAGTTCCATTCATTTCTTTTATCATTAAGATTTTTCTATTTTTCTCCTTAAGAATTTATGGATCCTTTCTTTCACATAGAAGCCATTTGATGAGTCTATTTCCAACTCTACTTTTATTTTCTTTGCATCAGTAATGGGATCATTATTATTCTCATCACCAAGCTCTAGTTCATTATCTGATAAAAACAAATATTCCTCACACTCAATTTTGGATATTTGATTTTTCTTATTTATGTTCTTAGTAGGCATATTCTCTTCACTTGTTAGAAATGAAAATTCATTCCTTTCCATAGGAGAATGATCATTCATATCATTAATCTATCTTGATTACCATTTCACCCTTTATCACTGAAACCTAAGATATTTGTCTGTTACTTTTATTATTTTAATTAGTTACTATGCATCATAAGCATTTCCGGTATTTTCTGATATTTAATAAACAGTAGCATAAGAAAATATACTACCAAATGAACTGATATATAAATAAACTTCAGCCCTACGAGCTCGGAAACCTGAAAAGGATAGAGACTTAATTGGATTATTCTCTTCTATTTAAATGAGACTAAAAGCATGCCAAAGATAGAACATTTACTGAAGCTTTATCCATTCACCACAGTATAATATAACCATATGTCCAACATGTAAGAGATTTTATGAACAATGAACTTTCTTTAACTGAAAGCAAAATGGCATTAAGATCTAAATGGGGCAGGGAGATAGGGAAGAGGGGAAAAAAACAGTAATTTTATGAGTACTTGAAATATCAGCTTTGAAAACAAAGCATTCATCCAGAAAAATTGGTTCCACCAATGTCTTCCCTTCTAGCATAGGCTGGTGATGGGCTTGCAGCCTGGTTTGTTGGTTGCTGAAACCAACTAAAAAATGCAGTTAACCACCCTAGAAGAAATATCCAATGATGTAATGAAGAATAAGTGAAATTGTTGCATTTAACTATAGAACAGTGCTTCCAGTGGCCTTCTGGGAAAAAAGTCAGTCATGTGTTCTGGATAGGAGAAAGATAGGCATTAAGAAAAAAGGTTTTTTATAATTCCAAGCCTAAGAGTCCAAGAATATGAGTCAATGGATTGAAAATCTTTTAAAAAATGCAATTTTGACTACAAAATCAGGAAGAGGGGAAAAATTGGAGTGTTTTTAAACACATACCCTTTAGTGACTGAAGCTCTCTGATAAAGAATTTTTTAATATAGCAGGATCACAAGGTTTACTCCAAGTACACTTCTTAGAAGTATAAAGAAAATATACTTCTGTGTATCATCAATGTATTGTCAACAAAACACAATTCCCTTTACCGAAGAAATTATTTTTACAATAATACAGATAATGATATATGAGAGAAAATGTTTGGTGAGAAAAATATGTTTATAAGGTACTATATAAATATCAGTAGAAATATATTTAATAGACTATACAGATTTTATTGCTTTAACAGTAAGTACTATTATTTCTAATAATTATTGATCTGATATATTCCTACAAGATGATGTTCTTCACACCATTGTCATCAGTAGTTTACAAGTCATTTGTCTAATATTTCTGAACAATTAAATCATGCAGCACTCTATTTAATTTTAGTAACTAGTCTTTAAGATTCTGATTCTAGAATCTAGAAATATAGTTATCAAATTATCTACTGACATGCTTATGAATAACATGGGTAAATGTGGGTGGAATGAGCATACCATTAGGGAAATTTGTAATTGTTTGATTCCTGTATTCACGTAGTGCTAAATAATGGGCAGATGGTTAACTGGAAAGTGACTTTTACCACTCACGGTAGAATTTTCCCTCAGTCTGACCTGTTCAACACATATTTTTGATATGGATAATGACCTTGATACCAGGTATTTCAAATGTCACAGAGCTGAG
The DNA here is from genome assembly GCF_002288905.1 of Enhydra lutris kenyoni. Taxonomy (NCBI): domain Eukaryota; kingdom Metazoa; phylum Chordata; class Mammalia; order Carnivora; family Mustelidae; genus Enhydra; species Enhydra lutris. The sequence continues at coordinate 15,060,977 of NW_019154086.1, forward strand.
AAAGATAGTTTATTTGGATGACAACACTAGATTCCAAGTAAATCAAAACTTATGAAATTAAAAATATCAAAAAATTAGCAAAATATTCCCATAAAGCTAGATAATTTTAAGATATATTTAAAGTATCATAATAAAAACAATAATTTATATTTGAAAAGATACATTAAGATCTAAGGAGGAAAATATGACTCAAAAGTTTATAAGAAAAATAAAAAATTAATTATTTTGGCTGACTGCATTTCAAGGTAGGGTACATTATCTCTATACTATATAAATACCTGTAATTTTTTTAGTGACAGATTTTCTTCCTTTATTGAAGCACAATAAATCCATAAGTCAACCATTGGGCCTAAATTTGGCATAGCAAAACATATAGACTTGTTGAATCACTAAATATCTGTACTATTGTATTAAACACCAGGAGTCAAAATTCTAAAGGAACATTGATAGATTGAAAGCATTGCCAGAGAATGGCAAATTTTATTAAGTAATCAATTTATTCTTTCAATAAAAATTTTTTGAGTCCCTATTATGTACTACGTCAATCTGATGATGACTAAAACAGGTATTGGTGGGGACAGGTATTAGATAATTATTTAACTAAATTTACTATGAAAGCTGTTGGTAACAATTACAATCCATTGTAATGTATATAGAAAGCCCTAGATTAATTTAATCTAGGAGATCGTCTGGCATTTGCTGCAATTCACTGAAGGGTTCATCTGGGAATATGTGCTATCATACTAAGTCTATCTTCCCAAGGTGTCAACCCTTCACTACTTTAGCTGTATGGTTTTTAGGGGTAAGTGATGTTGCTAGCTCAAACTACGGCAGTGTCTACATGCCCAGAAACCAGTGTTTTCATTTTGACATGACACATAAGAAAGTGTGTCATCCAAGGCGGTACTTCAGTTCACAAAAAATGAGAGGGGCATAAAAAGAAATGTGAACTGGTAAGTGAGATGGAAGCTCGAAGTGGTACCATGAAAGCTCTCCAGGGATCCAAGGTATTTACAGAATGAATCATTTTGGATAAGAGATTAATGAGGAGGGTATTTATTGATATCTTATAATAATCTTCTAAGAAGATGGCACAGGCTCCACTCATTATGTTTGATAAATAATAGCACAACAGTTTATATCGAGGGATACTAAATATGTAATCATCATATTTACTTTTTTACTATTTTTTCCAAGCTTATTAAGTGCCCTTGGTATAGGTTATTTAATATTTACCCCCAAATGTTTAGGATGGGTGCAATCTAAACTCAGTGAGATATAGTTACCGGGTTTTAGTTAAAATTGTGTAATATAATCCTTATATCTACCTAGACAGCTACCAAACATGTAAAGATGTGCCATGTCAGTCTTTGCTGAAAGCGATTAATGTGTGAGCATACTACTGGCAGTTCTGTTTATGTGAGGGACTCTACACTCTTCCCTCAGAAGATCTTCACATGTCACCATATGCAGTATGATTAGCATGAGAGTGGAGCTGATAGTTCTTATTGTAAATATTAGTAAGCTTTAATATTTATCTAAATTTAGATTTTTAAAACATCCACGGAAATAATATTTTCCTCCTGCACTTTATCATGCATTACACTGTATGGAGCGATGCTCCGTAGAACACCAACCCTAGGCATACAGACAAAGCCTTTCTGGATTCTATGAGAACCATTCTCAGAACTTATCCTCTCCAGTAAGCCACAGAAAAAAGAAAAAAAACTTGATTAGTTAGTCTAATCGACTGAATTCTGAATATAATTAGATGTGCTTTGAGCATGTTAGACATCTTTTTTCTATTCTCAAAATCAAGAAAAACCTGTGCTTCCTAGAGTAGGCTTGTTTCTGTCTTATGAGCACAGGTTTTTTTTTTCCCCTGTTTGCCTTCGGAACATGGAAACAAAGGCACAAATCTGTGGTCACACTCTAGCAAATATGTTAAGCATTATGAAAACACTTCTGCACATTCAGTTTGCCCTTGGCTTACCTGTGTTCCAACCCTTACTCAGATCCTTTATTTATTTAACTCATCCTTTAGTACTGCACTTACTTTTATAAGCAATCTTAAATCCTCTGAGGAAGACAGAAGACACTGTGAAAGAGAGATGATGACCATGATTGTGGATTATCACTGAAAGCATAATTACTACTGTAACAATTGTAGTAAGAAAAGAGCTCTTAAGAATAGCACACGTACTTTATTTAATGCCATGTGACAGCTCTTGTGATTAAAATACTACCTGTCTCAAAAATTTTTAGAAAGATATGTAATATGATATATGATATGATATGATATGATATCATATGACACATGATACATACACATGGTATAATATATTCCATATGACATATAATAAACATGTAGTACATTTACACATATATCTTGTGTGTAATATATATACCATATAATTTATAATATATAATTGTATAATATATGACATGTGACATATAATCCACAAAGTAAAAAAATCTTCTATACTATACTTTACCAATGTAGTATGCAAAATATGATATCCCTCTACAGGAGTGTATTCTGTGTCTGGTTTGTGTGTTGTACTTTTTTTTTTTTTCATGGTTTCTCAAAGTATGTTTGAGAAAATGGTAGAAAAAACAGAGGACACGTATGGATTGGTGGAATTCTCTAACAATGTTGCAGTATGGACGAATTGATTATTGTGTGAAATGAAGCTGGAAGAAACAATAGTTAAGGCATAAATCAGTCATTTTTCAGTGTAACAATTTCTTTATGGCCCATTTCTAAATGCTTTTCTAACCTTAATTATGATTTCTTCTTTGACTCATAAATTATCTAAAGGTATTTTTCCCCTGGACAAATGCCTTTTTCTTTCTCTGGTATTCATATTTAACCTATTTGCACTCTGATCAAAGAATATTTGTATATACCAACTTTTTAAAATTTAATGAAACATTTTATAAATATATTTATATAGTTGTATATATAATACACACAATTATATATGATGTAACCATGTATATCACATGTTATATGTGCATTTGTAAATGTATAAATAAAATATGTATCTCTTTATATAGATAATATAGTTAGACATATGGATATATGCTTATATCTACATATCTCTATTAATCTGTTAACTTGAAGGTAGGTTTCTCAATTTTTTTCCTTGTACATTTTTTAGGTTTTCCTTACTCAGGTTATAAAAAGTTAATTTAAGTTTAGTTGATTTTGTTTTGTTTTATTCATCTCTTTTGTTTTTAGATTCTACATATAAGAGAAATAATGTTTGTTTGTTTTTGTTTTTTTTTGGTCTGATATTTCACTTAACATAAACCTCCCCAGGTCCATCTATTTACTTCTTTTATATTGAGGTTTTATTTGCTCCACCTGTTTGGAAGTTGAATAGTCAATATCTTATTTCTTTCCATAGTTTTGTCTTTCCTCTTCTTCAGACTGGCTTTCATTCTAGTTGATTCTTTTACTGAAACTATAGACCTTTTAGGTCCCAATTTTGGAGGGAGATCTACTGTTTGTACTTTATCTTCATATTGAACATAGGATTTTTTTGTCTTGCTCCTCAACACCTTGTATATCCGTCAATACTGAATTTGAAGGTCACCAAATTTCCAAGGCAAGTAGAGGTATACAAATCTACATAGACAGCAGAGTTTTTTCCTCTTCACTTTGTAGCTCCAAAGCTCCTCTGGATGCTTTAGTAAAGCATCCAGATGCTTTACTAGATGATTTAGTAAAAGTTTTGTTATTTATTTTTTTAATCCATGCTGGTTGATGATTTTCGATGGGACAAAGGATATCAAGTTTGCCATACTTCTAGAAAGAAATTCATTTATGAGAATTTAAGAAGATAAACAAATAATTGTTAGTGCAGACTCAAGAAGATAACGTTGCAATGATCTGTATAAAGTACACATTCCTTCGTAATCCCACTTCTAGAGTTCCAGGAGTGAATATTTTTACTTTGAAACTTTTTAGTACATTTTTGATGGGATTAGTAAACATTCTAATTAATTGTTGCAAAACCTTTCCTTCTTAAAAGAAATGAGTCCTTTAAAGCTGTAAGACTTTCATGACTAGGTTTCATCCTGAATTCCTTTTCTATCTTAGACAATCCCTGTTTATTTGATATGAAAAATACCTGATCTGAGGCTTGCAAGAGGTCTTTAAAAATTCAATTAGCTTTTTTAATGTATTTCATGCACTTATAGCATCAAAGAGCCATAATATTGTGAACTAATTCTGATGATGATCTTTACAGCTGTTAGTTCTTGGAAGGTATAAAAAGTCAATTTCAACTCAATTTGACTTTTGTATGTTCCAGAGAATGTGTAATTCTTGAATTTAAAACAATAAATAGGGGCATATGGGTGGCTCGGTGGGTTAAGCCTCTGCCTATGGCTCAGGTCATGATCTCAGGGTCCTGGAATCAAGCCCCGCATCGGGCTCTCTGCTCAGCAGAGAGTCTGCTTCCCCCCTCTCTCTGCCTCTGCCTGCCTCTTTGTCTACTTGTGATCTCTCTCTCTGTGTCAAATAAATAAATAGAATCTTAAAAAGAACAATAAATAATACATGTCATGTTCATACTTTAAGTGAAGACAAGCAAGTGTAATGTCTTTAAGACTAAAATTTACAAATGTTTTGCTGTGATTTAACAATGTAAACATAGTATTTCCATTCCATTATACAATAGAGAATGCTATAAAATTTATGAATGGCAATAACAATAATGGCATATACTGTCAATATTTTATAAAAATTTTATTTTAAGCATTTACATTATTGTAAAAAATATGGGAACAAAAGAGACAAAATAACACCTACCACCTCATGGGGTTGCATTCTCTAGTCCCAAATAAAACTGTTTACAATCAGGGTGCCTGGGAGGCTTAGTGGGTTAAGCTTCTGCCTTTGGCTCAGATCATGATCTCAGGGTCCTGGGATCAAGCCCCACATCTGCCTCTTTGCTCAGCAGGGAGCCTGCTTCCCCCTCTCTCTCTGCCTGTGCTTGCCTATCTCCCTAATTGTGATCTCTCTGCTAAATAAATAAATAAAATCTTAAAAAAAAATAACTTTACAATCATTTGTGAATTCCTCAGTTTGAGAGACAGAGTAGGGGGGTCTCATGTACAATATTGTTGCAAAAGAAAGTCATTTGAAGTTATTTTTAAAAGATATTAGAATGGGGGCACCCGGGTGGCTCAGTCAGTTAAGCATCTGCCTTCAGCTCAGGTCACAGTCCAAGGGTCCTGGAATCGAGCCCCGCATCAGGCTCCCTGCCGAGCAGGGAGCCTGCTTCTCCCTCTCCCCCTGCTTGTGCTGTCTCTTTCTCTCTCTCTCTCTTGCCTCTCTTTCTCTCAAATAAATAAATAAAATCTAAAAAATCTAAAAATCTAAAAAAAAAAGATATTAGAATGATGAATATGGACCTAATGTCTAAAAACAATACTATGCTATTATAATCAATATAGGAAACACTCATGTTTATGGAACCATAGTTCCATAACCTGAATTTCCAGAAATGCATATGTTGATTTCTCTCAGAATCTTGAGCAGTAGTAATCTAACTTCGATAGGGATAAATATGGGACAGTGAGTCCTGAGAGCATAGTGGGTGGAGAGCCAGGAATGCTTGCAATATTGAGAGCAATGAGCTAGCAGCTAGTGGAATACCTGGGGTATTTCTAATTTTTTTGAGAAAGGAGAGTTTACCTAAAAAATAGAAAAATCAGACTATTATAACAGAAAGGAATGTACATGTTATTGTATATCTAAATAAACATTTTTTTGCACTTTTAGTAGACATCCATAGAATGACTTCAATAAAATCCAATGTATAGAATGTATAGAATATTTGTATAGAATGTATAGAATATTTGACTTGCTTTGTTTTAACTGTATATTGAATTCTTCACTTGCCCTCCTATGCAATTATCCCTCTTAAAACAGAGCTGATTTTAGTCAATTACTATGCCTTAGAAAGCATTTTACAGGGGTGCCTGTGTCAGTTGAGCGACAGACTCCTGATTTCAGTTCAGGTCATGGTCTCAGACTCCTGGGATGGAGCTCCATGTCGGGCTCCCACTCAGTGGGGAGTCTGGAGATTCTCTCCCTCCCTTTTCCTCTACTCCCCACCCCACTAACACATGCATGTGTGCCTGCTTTCTCTTTCTAAAATAAATAAGTAAATCTTTAAAAAAAGAAAGTATTAACAGATATTTGTATGTCTACATGCATATCCACACCTAATTCATCTCACAATAACAGTACTTTCCATGGTCTCTTTAGTTCCTGCTCAAAGAGTGGTACATAGATGTGCAAAATAAAATATTAAAGAGGAAAAAAAAGCAAGATAGCAATAGAGAAATAAGCTAGATAAATGAGTGAGAAAAGGAAATCATAGCATGTTGATAGGGAGTAACTCAACTATATGAAAGCAAAGGTATCTGTGAAATAAAGTATGACTTCAACCAAAATGCAAACATATAATGACTTTTTGAAAAAAAAAATCAAGCTATTGTGAAATTACCTGCATTGTTTCCTTCCTTGCTTAAGGAAAATAACGAAGACTATTATATAATTAAATTTGTGTTTGATAGATAATATTTTTATTTTAGACAAAAGAAAAGTGTGACGTCATTACTAGTAGCTAATTGGGCTGAATTTGCTCTAATATAATTCAGAAGAACAGATTTTTTAAAATTCTAAATGCATAATACTCATGGCTCTGTATAGCATTCTCTAAGAACTTGGTTAAAAATAGCATGTCTACATTAAAAAAATGCTGAGGGAACATATTGCCACCATATTGCCATTTTGCCAGTTGAAACAATGAATTAGGTTTGCAACCATGCACCTTACAATATTGCTACTGCCAGGAACGTGCCCACTACTGGAGAGACTTTCCCGGTTCTTTCTCTTGGCACATGGACAGCCATTGTTGAAATTAGCGCTTCTTGTTAGAGAAGAGGATGGATATATAATGACATCTAGTCAATTATTAAAAAAAAAAATTAAACTTTTCACCTTTCTTATTTAACCTGGTATGCTTTTATATAGTCAGTAGAACACCTGGTCAGATGGTTTCATCTTTCATGCTTAAGTCGGGTAACCGTGTGCCTATCTGATGAAACCTGAGGACATAGAATAGGCCCTGTTCTCCCTGAGGCTTCTCCCCATTGTCTAAACTCTCCACAACAATTCTCCTTTTACAACACCCGTTTTCAATTCTGTTCTCTAAAGTTCTGGTACTCATTGATGAGTCTTCCAGAGATGAGAAGACTCAAGTAAGGAGGACAGTTAGGATCTAACTCGAGGCTTCCCGAACCAGCTTCAGCCACACCTTGCTTAATTTTTATGCATTGAGGCTCTAGACAAAATTTTGCTACGGATTAAAAAACAAACAACAACAAAAAAAACCAATGACAACAAACCCACAAAAACCTATACTGCTACTAAAAATTAAATAGCTTGAGGAAATTTTAAAACAAATGCATTCAAGATTTCTATTGAAATGTAAGCATTAGGTGGGAAGAACAGACTATCCTATTGAATACTACTTAAAAACTCCTTAGTAGGAATAATTTGAATCACACTGGATCAAGACCTGACACAGACTCTCAATTTTGATATCAGGGAAGAAAAGATACAAAGTTTTTGACTTCTTCCATTTTCAGGAGGGTGGCTATTACCTAGGATTCATAAGCAACCAGGAAACAAAATAAAAAGAGAAAAGATGTAGGAAAAAAGGTGTAAAATTCATAATCCATCAGGATTACACACAAGACCAGGTATATATTTTTTTTAAAGATTTTATTTATTTATTCGACAGAGATCACAAGTAGGCAGAGAGGCAGGCAGAGAGAGAGAGAAGGAAGCAGGGTCCCTGCTGAGCAGAGAGCCCAACTCGGGACTCCATCCCAGGACCCTGGGATCATGACCCGAGCCGAAGGCAGAGGCTTTAACCCATTGAGCCACCCAGGCGCCCCCCAAATATTTTATATATTAATATGACTGCTATCAAGCTACAACAGTAGAGTTGAACAGTTGTGACAGAGAATATAAGGTTCCTTAAAACCTGAAATACTTACTATTTAACTTTTTAATGCAAAAAGTTGGCTAATATGTTAATGGCAGTGGAAGAGAAGGAGACAGAGAGAGACAGGGAGAATGAGACAGTGTGGATTGGATGAAAACACAATTTTGCTACATTTTGTAGCTCCTTCCATCAACATCTGGAGTGTATTTACTCACCCCTTCAGTCTGGACTGAACTTGCCACTTGTTTCAGCTAATAGAACGTAGCAGGTAATATTATTTGAGACATAGATTCTAGGCCTCAAGAAATTCTCCACCTTCCTTGTTTGCCCTATGACAGTGCTTCCTTCCCAGGAGCTAGACTAGACTCTCAAATGATAAGACCATGTGGAAAGGCAGCAAGGCCTGTCAATAGCCAGCAGCAAGCATCCAGATACTGAATGAGGCTCTGGTAGATCCTCCAGTCCCGCCAAACCCCAGATGGCTTCAGGTGAGGAGGCACACCAAAAGAGATCATCATGAGAACCACCCAGCTGAGCACCGTTCAATCCACAAGCTTATGAGAAATAATAAATCATCGTTGCTTTAAGCCACCAAGTGTCATGTTGGTTTGTAACACAGCAATAGATAACACCAAACTGCATGAATAGTTTTGGGGTTTTTTTGGTTTTGTTTTGTTTTGTTTTTTAAACTTGTCTCAGCACAACATATATCTGCTAGCTGCTTTTTGGTTCTGAAAGAATCGGAAATCTTCCCAGCTCTCCACCAGTTTTCTATTCCTCAGGGAGATGGATACTTTGATTCCCCTCTCCTGAATTTTAAACCTGGCATTTAAATCTTCTTTTGAGGAGCTCACCAAATTCTTTAAGACGATACTGTATAACCTTAATATTTACCAAATTATAAAGTAAAAACGAGGGTTGTTTGTTCAAGTTAATTTATGTTAGTGTGATCTGTATAAAATAATACTATTTCACTTTCATGTTAAGTGACTTGTGATATAATCCGAAAATTAAATTTGTTTTAGTATAATCTGAGCAAAAGAGTGTGGTGACCATCGCATTGCATGCATTTTTGTATACAGAATATTAAAAACCCACTTACATCCTCTCATAATAAAGAACAGATGAAATATGCTTACTCAACGTGGAAGGAATCAGCTATGAATTATGTCACATTTCAAAAAGATTTCATTAAAAAGAGTTGTAACTGTAGTAAATTTTCAATAGGATAATGTCACCTACTTACCATCCCCCAAAATACAGATTTGACAATAAATATTTACAGAGATTTCAGCTATTTACTTATTCTTCTTCTTTCTGAAGATTTATATAGAAGAAATTTGTGTAAATGAATGGCCCTTTGTCTATATGTGTTCTTTCTTTTCTTTTTTAAGTAGATGGTTGCTTAGCTAGTATTATTGAACATCCCATAGGGAACACTAACTACAAACATAAAGAACATGTTCTTAAATTAGACATAGAAGACTTCCTGTGCCTTTATTGAAGCTGCAATATATCATGGCAAAGGCCTTGCTGAGACAACTGGAAAGTTATTGTGACCTAATGAAGACAAAAGATATGGGAGATGTGAAACTTACTAATACAGAAATAAGTCAGTGCTGTCCATTTTAGATGCATGAAAGTATCTTGTTTAAGTATTCACAGAGAGCAAGAGGGGAGTGAAGTGAATAATATCTGTTCTATTCCAGTCCTGATAACACTTTTAAAGTCCACACTTGCTAAGAGTCACAAATCATGAATGTTAATATGGAGAATAAAAGAAGAGCTGTCACTGAAAATTGCAAGTGCCTATCTCTGTACCATACTTGGTAACACTTTTAACCATGTTCATGCCTGGCCTTGTGTTTCTATTTCTCACTTTATGTATACATAGGATATTTTCCCACTTGATTGTAAACTTTTCTGTTAGATAATAATGAAAAGAAAATTGGGGGAAGGACAATCTTTTATTAGAATAAAACGATCCAAGTTAATTTCACCCTAAATCTTAGCAGTACTCCACTGTAGGAAATTGAAAAGTACATCTCTAATAAAATGCTAATAAATTACTAATGAATTAAGAAGGAATAAAGTACTAATAGTAAACTATAGAGCTCCCTTGTGAACATATTCACTCTACAACGCCTCAGCTAGCATAATCTTTTAACCAGTAAGTGGGTAACCACTACATAATACAACTCGATTAAAGGACTTCATTTTTAGCCATTGCTTTTTATTTTATTTTATTTTATTTTTTAATTTCTTTTCAGTGTTCCAAAATTCGTTGTTTATGCACCACACCCAGTGCTCCATGCAATATGCACCCTCTATAATACCCATCACCAGGCTAACTGAACCCCCCCACCCCCCCAAAACCCTCAGTTTGTTTCTCAGAGTCCACAGTCTCTTATGGTTTGTCTCCCCCTCTGATTTCCCCCAACTCACTTCTTTTCAAGGAAAATGGATGAATCTGTAGAAGTTGTAGCTCAAATATAGTCAACGCCTACTCTAGATCAGATGTCCCTACCATTTTATTTTATCACATTACCCTGACAGTAGCACAACTACTTTGCATCAAACAGCACAGCCCCAACAATCCATCTGGTTTCTGCATCTTGCCTAACATAAGTTCTGAGGTTCTGGTATGGGTTGGTATGAAAATAATGTTTATGTTTCGTATCGATAATTACTTATTGTAACTAATTTCTCTATTTATCCCAGCTCTTCTTAAATGTGTTTCATTTTGCGGGAGTATGTCCTGGAGTCATTATTTCTAGGCAGGATGATGGTGATGATTTTCTCAGTCTTTGCATATCCATAAATACCTTTATATTTTCTGCAGACTTGGATTTTTGTTTGGAAGTATGTTTAAAATTCTCAGAATCATAAGGACTGCTTTCCATTATTTCCTAGCATTCAGTATAATTATTGGAGCTTCTGATGACAACTTAATCCTTGTTTCCATGTAGATAACTTGTTTTTTCTTCTGTGGAAGTTCTAGATGTTTTATTTCTATTATTGAAACCCAAAATGTCATCCGTATACATCCATATATGCCTTGCTTGTTTATTTATATTAATCATGCATGCTACTAAATTTATCCTCAGACTATGAAAACAATCTCTCATAAGCACTGACAATTTTTTCCAGTTGGTCCAATAAAGCCAGTACCACACTTTGCCTACTCTCTCGGCAGTGTTGGGAGGGCAGCATTCTCACAGACGATATAGAGCTGTCTGCACATGCATAGTGATAGTCCTGATGTCTCGATAGGACTGAACTTACTGCGAGCTTCAGCAGTGAGTACTGATTACCTCAGGTCATCACAGACACAGTGATTGGTTCAGAGATAGACTTTCAAGCCGGTCAGAGCCAATAAGATGTAAGGACAGTTTTCTTGAGGTTTCCTAAGGAGATCAACTCTTTCTTTTCTCATGGAAGTGTAAGAAATGAGCTTCAACTTGTCAAAGGTCTCCAGAAAGAGCCAGCAAAAGAGACCCTTTGCACAAAATAGAGAAAGTACCATAAAAGCATTGTTTAGGACTAAATCAAGTATGGGGGATAGTGCTATGTTGACTTCATTAAGCCAGACACTGCATCCCCAAAATAGTCTTCCTCTATTGCTCTGTGTTGGAATTGGTCAAAGAGGAAGTTACACTACATTTTGAAGGCAAAGATAGAAGGAACAATTTTATTCTCAGAAAACCACTAGGATCAAATATGATGTCGTGCAGCCTCAGGAGTGCCCGAGGCCCAACTTATCATCCCTCTCTACCCTGTGCCCAGCTGGTCTTCTTGACTTGTGGCTCATACTACCATGCTTGGACATAGACCCACAGAGGTTATGGCTACCCAGAGATAACCGGTTCTCATGGACTGCTTCAGTGCTCCCCTTCATGGGTCTGTTGTAGTTGCTGAACATGCTTAGTTGACCACCTTTTCCCTAAAAGTTCTTATTTGTCTACCGGTGCCAGTGTTTCAGGAGTACTAGTCAGTGAGTGTTTCTCTGCTCCTTCTAATCCTCATTTGAGACCATCATTTCCCTACCTGACTTCTGCGAGGTTTAATTCCATAATAAATATTTTATTCCTATAATACTCATAAGTGGATCTGCTTCTCTGACTGATATTCATATTAAGAACAAAAATTGACTTGGTTTCTTCAGGAGAATTTAAAGAAAAAATAATAATAAATTATGAGTTTAGAGCTTTAAATGTCCAGGATCTATATAAGTAATAAGAAAGGTTTTAAGACTGGCCTGAATGATACCACACTTAGACCAAGCAACTGGGTCCCTTGTCCTGGGCTCTATATCTCTGTATCTCTATACACTGGCATGCCTTCCTTGAAAATTTTTAGGTTACCCTAGCATGGAATTGTCCCATGTATGCTCTAGGTGTCAGATATGCCTACTACAAATTTTTCTAACTATGCCTCCAGTGTCTGGGACTGTCTGGGACTGGCAGAATTATACAGGCAAAGCACCCTAAAACACAAGCTGGATCTTCTTGGGCCCTAGTTATGTTTTTTTGCCCATTGGGATGATGGTCAAAACTTTATGTCATGTGTGTGGTCAAGAAGATGCCTGTGAGGGACGCCTGGGTGGCTCAGTTGGTTAAGCAGCTGCCTTCGGCTCAGGTCATGATCCCAGCGTCCTGGGATCGAGTCCCACATCGGGCTCCTTGTTCTGTGGGGAGCCTGCTTCTCCCTCTGCCTCTGCCTGCCACTCTGTCTGCCTGTGCTCGCTCTCTCTCTCTCTCTCTCTGACAAATAAATAAATAAAATCTTTAAAAAAAAAAAAAAAAAAGAAGATGCCTGTGAGGTCATCCTAGAACCCTGTATCTGGACTTTTATTCTAGAGAGGTAGTTTGAGGGGCAGATCATTTCCAGTTCACAGTTCTGTGCAAAGTTATACTACCAGAATGGTGTTGACATGCTGATTTAATGTAATGCTCATATCAGACACAGGACAAATTCAGGGCTCTGGGTTATCAACATTTCCTTACTGATCCTTGGGATGAGCTACATCTCTGGGCTCATGCATCAACTCTCACCAGTGCATGACTGACCACAGTGCTGTCTCTTATTTATGTCACCTAAGAGTAGCAGTGGTAGCAGCTATCCTTAATCTGTGCATTGCCCACACTGGCACTCAACATTGTCACCCTACCCCTTTCACAGGTTCCACACTACAAAGCAGTCCTCCAGAAGTGGTCATGCCTACAACCACAAATTATCAAGGCCATTTTTTGGTAATGTCCTTGAGCCCTTCTGATTGATACCTTCTGTTGCCTCTAGTTGCTGTGGTTATGTCATGTTCTCCTAGGTTGGTCTTAAGAATTAAACAGATAAGGGACAGAAATTTTTTGTGTGAATGGAAATTTTTTCTCAATCCACCCATAGAGCCCTTGTCTATCCTCTTTGCTGATAGCAGTTTGTGAAAAACAAGAAACATATTCTTGGAATACAATGAATTTCTATGTCTTTACTGTAAAGTTTCAAGTGGCAAATTTAATATGACCAGATATTTTAAATTATCAGTCACCTTTCCTGCATATTCTGATCAAGACTTGATATTTGTGGTCATCCTAAATAAAGCATAGTAATCAGTTTTAAGAAAGTCACTGGAAGACAATAATCATGGGAAATCATAGAAGTCCTACAATATCATGAGGTTAATGTAACAAGAATTAAGTAAATTGTATTAGAGAATTAAAGAAGCAAGAAACTGTATATTATTTCAACGAAAACAAGATTTTGAAGAGCCATGGCATTATGAGTCCACCCAGTATTTTTTAATCTCAATGATCATAGTTGTAATTTCCAAGACCCTGAGTATTTTTTTTTCATAACAGTCACTCTTGTGTTATGGATGTGATACCCTATCAAATTTCTCTGAGAATATTAATTATATTCCTTTCATTATTCATTTGTGTTTGTTTGCCCTATAGAATCTTTCTTGTTATGTATTAACTCTGTTTATTGAATTGGTTGTCTTCAGGCCTTCTTTTAATTATTATCATATTCAGGACAAGAGTACAGACAGAGACCCATATTCAATAAGTCTATGTATTTGAAATTTTTTCATCCATTTAACAAACTATTAAATACTTTATGTTCCATACCCCGACCTTATTAAATATGTCTTCACAAAGATAAAATTGAAAAACCTGTGTTACTCTAGGTTTTTATATGACTAAAGTTGGTAAAATATTAAAAATTACTATGTATTTATTATTATATGTGTCCATGTCTGGAGAAACAGGTGAAGGGGATTAATAGTATACTTATCTTGATCAGCAGATAGTAATGCATGGAACGGTTAAATTATTATATTGTATACCTGGAACTAACATAACACTGTATGCTAACTACTCTGGAATTAAAATAAAATGAAATAATAATAAAAATTTAGTTAAATGTTAATTATTTTTATAAATATAAAACCATTCATAATTTTGGCACTCAATATCTAGCAAATTGTCAGTGTAAAGAATTAACATCGGGCCTCCCGCATATTAAAGTTAGACCAAAATGTACACAAATATATGAGTAGAGTAATATGAATTAATATAAAAAATATTTCTCAGTCACAAGTATTGTACCTTCAGAATCACAAATTGAAATATAGAGAAGCAAGAAAAAGACCTTGGAATACGACTTATTACATAAAATTCTATTACATTCATGATACCTGAGAGAAAGAATTGACTTTATCATTGCTTCTCTTCTGTTCCCAAAGTGATTCTATAGCTCAAATCATTGCCACACTTTAAAAAAAAGTTGTCACTAGCACCCACAAAATTTCCCTTCATTTGGGCACTCAGATATAATTGTTTTTTTGTTTTGAGAGTATGGGAGAAAAAGCTGTGTAGAAGTTTCCTGGTACCTGAGAGGTATCATATATACTCTGCAGCATGGCAAAAACTTTAATTTGTGATTCCCTTTCAAGTGGAGGATCATGGATCCAATTCTAAGGGTCTGCTCTTTAAATGGTTTTAGTTTTTCTGAATTATTTGTTGTTCATGAGTTGTCTGGTCAAGCTTGCAACTGATACAGTATAGACTAAACTGCATTATCCAATAGCACAGATTGATATCCCAGGTACAACCTCCTCTTATGTACAGAGAATAGTAAAATTTGAAAATGGGGCTGGCTATTTTTCCTTCTAGGGCTATGGATCCTTATCCTTATTTAGTGTTTCAAGTTACCAAGGACAAAGTCCTATATTTCTAATGCTTATGGTCTGAGTGTATCATGGATCCTGTTTATCTCATTTGCAGTCCATCTCCCTCTTAGATTTCAGAATTTGCTGGGGAGAAGAGCAGGGTGGACCTAAGCATTATTCCAATACCTGTTAGTCCATTGCTGATACTGACCACTGATCTAGGTCACTTTCTTGCTTTAGTCTGAGGGGGTAATTTCTCTAGAATTGCTCTCAAAACTCTATTTCCCTGTGTAGTTCTTTTATAGTGATTTCCTTCAGTCTATATATTGGCTGTTGCTTCTGCTTTTTCTGTTTATTTTATGAACTATTTTCATGTCTTTATGTCTTTAGAAATTTCTCAAAAAGATACATTTTTCTTAGTTTTTTAAAATATATACATATACTATACAAATAGATATATAGATAGACCAAAAGATGGATATATACTCATATAAATGTATAATGCACACATGTATGTCTATAAATACATGAATACATACATACATACATATTTCTGTTATTGCAAGACATTTGGGCTGAAAAGATATTAAATATGATGATTGCAGATTGCAATGTGATGTAATTTCCTTACTCTGCTTAATAATTAGTCTAACATCTGCAAACTTTTATTTGAATAAGAGTTTTGAAGTTATGAAAAGTGCTAGAAAGCAAAATACCTACTTTGTGGCTTTGTTATTTATTCTGCTGGGAAAGTTTTGGTTATTTTATAGAGAACCTTCTCCAGCAAAGCCTACACTTTGAAAGCTATGCTGGGATTTCACTATCTACAAGCTTTCCCAGATTTGAGTTAAATTAAGAGTTCTTCCTAGAGGGCTTTATCATAAAAACTGCATGCAAGAGTAGTTGTAACCTCACCAGGTACAGTAAAGAGACACACAGTTGCTGTGGTGTGGAAGCAGAAATGCTTTCACTGGGTCATAGATTCCATAAGGGAACTTCAGGCCTATGAATAAGTTCTTCAGTGCTCTAATTTTAAATAGTATACGGGCTGTGAAAGTATTTTGAGCCTTTCATCAGTACTCTTGAACACAACGTACTCTCTTAAGACCAGACTCCTTTACAACTTCAGGATTGATTGTCATTTTTTCAATAATTGAAGACAGTTGATTGACATCAAGCTTTTCAAAATGCCTAGAAGCAGCTGATCGGAGAGAAAAGCTTGTTCACTATAGGTGGGTTCTACATTTCATTGCTTTATGCTACTTAACCTGCTTCTTAATTCTATTGTCTTAATTTTTGTAAGTTTGTTTCCTAATCTCTATAGTGGGTTTTAATAAGTCTTATCTCATGTAATTGTTGTAATGATAAACATAGTGCATAAAAGCTGATTAATCAGCTAATGATTACCTACTACATGGTAAGTGCTTAATCAATGTTGTTTTTTAGTTGTTGACATTTTTTAAAGGTACTATGTGCAAAACATTGGTTGAATTGAATACCTGTGTTATCTGTTATCTCGTGCTTTTTTTTTTAAGATTTTATTTATTTATTTGACAGACAGAGATCACAAGTAGGCAGAGAGGCAGGCAGAGAGAGAGGGGGAAGCAGGCTCCCCACAAAGCAGAAAGCCTGATGCGGGGCTCGATCCCAGGACTCTGAGATCATGGCCCAAGCCGAAGGCAGAGGCTTAACCCACTGAGCCACCCAGGTGCCCCTTATCTCATGCTTTTAACATCTGACTTTATAAGATGAATTGGACACATGAAAAAATGGTACAGATAGGCAGAGAAACATATGTTGCATACGTGATGGTGTAAGTGACCTCTAATTTTCCCTATGACCTTAAGATTCCACAAAAATTTAATTTGAAATTCAGAATTGTCAGTTGCTGCATTCAGTCACCAAAGAGGGCAGGGTAAAAAACATAGATATTCACTGTATGTAGACAAAAGTAAACTTAATAAAAAGAATATCATCAAATATGGGTTGTCTAGTCTATAAAAAATGGATGACTATGAAAGGGAAAGATTTTTAAAAAGTAAGAAAACATTTAAAAGAAAAAGATTTAGTCAATTTTGTTGTGTCATTCAAAATAATATTTTGAAGATGCCTGGGTGGCTTAGTTGGCTAACCGTCTGCCTTTGGCTCAGGTCATGATCCCAGGGTCATGGGATGGAGCCCCGCATCTGGCTCCCTGCTCAGCACAGAGTCTGCTTCTTCCTCTGCCCCTCACTCAGCTTCTGCTTGTGTTCATTCTTTCTCTCTCTCTTTTTCTTGTAAAAATAAATAAATAAAATATTTTTAAAGACTAATATTTTGCATCATATACTCTCAATGTGGTATATATGAAAGAAGTAAGGAGAGAAGAGTTAGAGATGAAAAGAAGAAACACATGTAGTCAAAGACCTAGTACAACTTTGTGTTACAAGTAGGAAGACTACCAATGAAATAGCTTCAGGCCATAATACTAACACACTACTTGTTTGTTTTATCAGTGGAAACAAGACATTCATACTCAACCTTTAAAATATCAACTGCAAAGTAGTATTATTCCCACCTTACTGCAAAGGATGTAAAGCCTCAAGAAGGCAATTATTTAGTGATACATGGATTATATATGAAGGTACTGGGATTCAATCTTAAATCTATTTGATCCCAATCCATTTTCTTTTCACAGGATTACATTGCCTTCCCTGGAAATTGAGCACCATCTGGGTAAATATCACACCTTAATTTGTGTTTTCCTTTGTTTCACTGGCACCTAGGACAATGCTTTCACCAATCACAGGTACTTATTTGGAATTCTGTTGAAAGAACAAAATGGACGAAACAATGAAGAATTCCAGTGGCAAGAAGTTCACTGCCTAAAAGGCATTTAATTTCATGTTCATACAGTTCTAAATCTTCAAAATTTTCTGTCATTGGATTATGCATAGAAGTAAATTTGTGTTATGAAATTTCTCTTTGGCACCCTCAGGATAGGAACCGTGTCTTATTTTGCTTTGTTTCTGCAACTACAGTGACTGGAATTTCAATGAATGTTTCTTGAGCTGATGAATAGCTTTATATGTGGGTCAAATAGAGAGCCAAGAATGCATAGCAGTATATTTTGCATTTGGGACATTGTATAAATATTTTTCAGATGCAAATGTGCAGCCTATGTTTTTACTTATAATGCAGAACCTCTTTAACATAATTGTACATTAACAACCACTAATAAACACAGGCAAAATTATGGACTATGTAATGTCCATCAGTAAAAATAAAATACATCATGTCTATATTTACTTCTATTCATTGCATCACAATTCATTTAGATAATAAGATCTTCACCTAAGGTAGTGGCCATGTATAAGTACTGTTTAAATTATTAAAAAAAATCAAACTACAAAAGCAATAAGAAATACAGGAATAAATTATCTTTTTATCAACATCATTACAATCACTATTTTGATGTGATATGTGTTCTTAATAAGACTAGCAGCCAACAGTTAAGTAACAATATATTTAGGCTACAAGCAAAAAACAAGTATAAGGAAAATCCATAAGTGTATTTATTCCTGATAGCCTCACTTTATTATTTAAGTTGAATCATATGAGATTGGGATACTTGGTCATTTTTTACCTATAAAAACATCAATTTAGTAGGGCTGTACATAAGAATAAAAAGCATTTTGTTGTTGTTGTGTTGCTCTTGTTTTTTAATCTCTTGGGTTCAGAGCTGTAAAAACGGGATCTCAGTTTTTCTGTGGGGATTAAAGGACTGTTGGAAAGTAGGGAAAATTCAATACATGGTGGCTATTATTTTTATTAATAATAAATTAGAACTCTAGCTATCATGTTGTCAAAAGAATACTTTTATTATGTGAAAGAGCTAGCCTCCCAGCATTGATCTTTTTCCAAAATATATATTATACCCATATTGTTCTTCAGATGTTCTGAATATGAACTAATGCAGATAAAGAAAACTGTGGACCTTACCAAAGGGTTAGTGTTTGACTTTCATTTCTAAATGTCACATACACACACACACAAAAGATTTCCTTCAGGAAAATTCCTAAGAAGAAACCCAAGAGGTTACTTGCTCAATTCTTTGCCAGACAAAACCTCCAGACCTTTCAAAATTCGTTTCAGATGTACTCTCAAGGAGCACAATTGTCTGATCTGCACCTTGAGTGGGTTATAAGCCATGTTGACCTATGTTGTGTGTGCTGAGTGTGGATCTGAGACAACGTCGGCAGGAGTTTTATACATAACACACATTCAGAATGTACAAGGGAAATCTGAATAGGAGAGGAGTAAAATGCATTTTTGATTTAAAATGATGCCAGTGCCTCTAATTTTTCAAGTGTCAAGAAAATAAAATAATGAAGGCAGTATGAAGTACAGTTTTGTAAATGCATTAAACTGCAAATCAGTTATGAAGTCTAATCATATAAGAAAAATTGTCAGGTCAGAAATAAGCAAAAACGGCCTTGACCTAATTAAACCATCATCGGTATAATAATTTAGAGTTAGTTTGCTACTTGTCCCTCTGTTTTTCTCTCTCTGTTGACCAAAAGTGTCACTCAGCAGCATATTCTGGATTTACTTTCCAAGCACTGGTTTACACATATCATGTTTTATGCACCCCCCCCCCAATTCCTTAAAGGACATCTAGTTTTACCTCAATACTAGGTCCTGTGAGGCATGTGGAAGATACCAAACCCAAACTCCTCTCTTGGCATCTGGATCTACTCTGCCAAAGAAAGTTGTGCTGAAATTATTTTTAAGTTCTCTCTTATATGACTGTTCAATTGGTTATTTCTAAAACGTTACCCTCTCCCTCCAAACCATTTCTTTAATGACTGTCACCATCTGAAAAGAATGTAGGAAGGAGCACTTAGAACCAGTTACCTGCAGAATCTCAAAGTCAGACAAAATCAGGCTCAGTGACTCACCCTTTTCAGTGTGGAATGGCAGCTTTGTTGCCTGGGTCATTTGCTAAGGACAGAAAAGAAAATAGTATTTGAGTAGTTTCATGGCACAAGCAAACGAAGCTGTTAAGTACCAACAGAACTGAAAACAGCATTTTGCAGTACCAGAAATCACAGCTTGAAATTAAAATGCATGGCTAGAGGTAGCTAACGCAGTTTGGTGGTGAGCAATTTTCATCCACAAACTGGAATGACCAGCACATAGGACAGGCAAAAGGCATGCCAAGGTTAGTGAAGGGAACTGTGACACGGGGAGACCTGGAAGAAACAAATGATGTGAAATGTTAGAAGAGTTAAGAGTCATAAAATACCCAAACCATGAAAGCAGTTTTAGTTTTTCCAAAGATGATCTCTGCATTTGAACCATGTTTGTATGCATTATGTAAACCTTAACTGAAGGAAACTTATTGGGTTAATTCATTGTCATGAATTATCACTACAGTAGAAATCTGAACAAGGAGAGTTAGGACCATTAAATTAACCTAAAACCAGATTGTCAGTTCTCTGAGGTACAAGCTTCATTTACTTGATCTATGAGAATGATTAAATGTTAGAACAGATGGGGGCCTGAGGGACTCTGGACTTCAATCCTATCACTTTCTTTCTTTCTTCTTCTTCCTTTTTTTTAAATGGAGAAATTGAGAGCAAGACTTGAAATGACAGCACAGGAAGAAAACTGGCCTTTGAATATTGTCCACTGCCACTTCCAAGCCTATAGTCAAATGTTCAGCTTCGGTCTTCCAAAACAGTTTATTTGCTGTTCTTTTGCTATTTTAAAAGTCATGTGTAGGGAAAAATGTTGCCTATATTTAATATAACTATACCATATTAATGTATCTTGTTTATTTTATAAATGTGTTTATATATATTATAATTGCATATCATTACTATAGTAATATAATATGCTCTGGGGTTCTAATAATCTATTTACGTATATATACACATAGGTATGTAAATATATATGTATATACAGGATCTAGGGGCCCCAAAGACACTTTCAGGGGTCCACGAGGTCTTTCCATGTCCAACTTCACATCTGTGTGAGGCTAAATCTTCCTTGTAAAACAACCTATACAACAGATTGAAGCAGATATGAGAATCCAAACAATTAAAGAGATTAGCAAAACTGTATGGCGATGTTACTCTTCCTACTCAGTTTGTTTGGGAAATTATAGGGCTATCATTTTATAGAAATATCCTAGTTATATCAATATGTGATGGATTTTATTGTTACTTTAATAAGTCAATAAATATACATATATGTATATTTTAATTTGTCAGTTTTAATATTTAATACAATAACTATCAACAGAAATAAACCATCTAAACAAAACATTTTCGGAACCTTCAATACTTTAGAACAACGTAAAGAGGTTCTAAAACCAAAAAGTCTGAGAACCTCTGGGCTAAAAACTAGTCGATGACACGACCTACTTTCTCAGCCGGAGAGGCTCCTACCCTAAATAGTGTGACTGGTTGCCCGTCCAATCCTTGCTTTGGGAGGACTTGAGAGGAGCCAGTACAGAATGCCGAAGACAGGTATTCACGCAGAGAAAGAGCATATGAAAACCAAAACACAATAAAGACACTATGAAGGTGCCAAGGACATGGTGGCAAATGGATGAGAAAGGGAGCACAGACGGAGCTGCCAGGTCCCTGAGCAGCGACCACACCTCTTCCTCAGTGGCACCACTAGAGGCATTAAAACTGAGGTGCTGTGTTTCCTTAGGAAGAATTCAACTTTCAGGGAAGCCCACGTGTGTGGCCACCATCCCCCGCTCTTCCTTATTTCCCTGAGTCCCTGTAACTCAAGCAGAACTGGGAGAAAAATCATAAAAGGCACTTTAGTTTTGCATCCCACTGATTTTTATACTTGCTTGTGCCATCAGTCATTCCTGGGCTCCGGCATACAAACTCAGGCCTCCTGAGAACTCTTAGCCTTCTCTCACTTTAAAGTGCAAACCTAGCTTCAATGAAAGCAGTCGAAAAGAAAAAGTCTAGTTGCGTGTGATAACCAGAACTCCAACTAGATGGACAGCTAAATCTTTTCCCTCACTTGCTTACCAATTTCAGACCCTTTTGGAACTAGTTTCTTGCAGTAGGACAAGTGTTGTCATCCTTCTCCCTTATCCACCTACCCTTACTCCTCCTTACCTGGCTTGTAAATATTTCTTTCTGACCTCTCCACTGTTACAGCAGGGGTACCATGGTCAAGGGGTTTTATTTACGCTGGGTCTGGCAAATATTTAATGTTGATTCTCACATGGGAGTATTCATGGATTTGTTGGAGATTTTCTAGCTGGTTCTCTCATTGTGTAGACAGAACATCTTAAATTGGCCACTACCATGCCTTTCTCAACCTCTGCTCCCTGGGGTCTACCCCCATACCCTACTGGGGTCCTCTCAGGATTTTAAAAAACTGCTTTAGACTGCAATTTCTACCACAGGTTCCATGTTTCTTCCCCTGGATTGTTTACTTTGGACCTGCCATCAAAATGCAGTTATCTCCTGCAATCACACAGGGCTTCGGATGGGTTATATGTGTGTGTACAGAGTGAGGAGGTTGAAATTACAATCACTCCTTCCCCCAAAAACCCTTTCCTACTCATTTTACCTTTATGTACAGCTGCTAATGGTAACAGGTTTCAAAGCCATGTAACTAGTTTCTGGTTATCTAATTCAAAACTTTGTTTTTGATGGAAGCATCTATTAGAGATTGATGTCTTAGTCGAAGCTTTCCAATTTAAAGCCCTGTTGCACATCCTGATAATGAGCTTCCTCTAATTGAAGAAATCTGCTTTCCTTTGCAACATGAAAGAGTCTTTTAGCATTAAATGTCTTATGGCATTAAATATAAAAATATACTTAACATTATGACCCAGTACACACATAGCATAAATATACATGGTTTTATACACACATGCATTCACTGACATACCAAAATTTTCTCAAAATCTTCTAATTCTCTCAAACTTTATTTTCATCACACTTTTTCTTAGCTCTCATTATGATTATTCATTTCTAAACTCTTCTATTTTCTCAGTATCAATCTTCCTTTAATTTCTTCCCTACTAAGCCATTGTTTTGGCTTTAAGCCACAAGGAAAAAATAAATCAGGAAGAATTTTCCCACCTTGGACCACATCACTGTTAACCAATACAACAGCGAATATATTTGGGGGGAATTAGCCCTTCTTTTAGAGTTATGAGAGCTCTTACAGCTCAGGAGGCAACCTGAAACAGCATTTAGAAGAGTGGATACAGGAAGGCACTATTTTGAAACCCGTAAAAACACTTTTAAAATAATCATCTCTCCATGTATTTTTCAAAGCATGGAATAGAATTTAAGTCATGCAATTTTCTCAGCTAACCTAAAACAATAGCTGTGATATATTTTAAACATCTAACTTTGAAATAATTATTCTATCTTCTACATCCAACCACCTAAATTCTGCTTGAATATTTTGATAATGTGTGATAATATGCTTTCTAGGAAGCCAGACAAAGTCTTCTATGTCCAAAGATGAACCAAAGTAAGTGACCCATGAAGGTTCATATAAAAATGAAACTCACTTGCAATAGATGACCAACTCAGAAGGGAGGAAGTGGGGGCCACTGAAGCCACTCTTTTTCCTTCATAATGATCTCTGTAACTGATTCTACTTGTATGTAAGCAAGGGCAAATAAGAATAGATGTATTTACCTAGAGCCTACTCAGGGTCAAAAGCTGTATAACATTTAGGCTCATCAATGGGAATCTCTTACTGCCTGTATTACTTTTCAAAGGCTGCCCAAAGTACCATAACTTGGTGACTGAAACCACAGCAGGATTTTCTCAGAATTTTGGAGCAGAAGTTCAAGACTGAGGTGTCTATAGGTTGGTTTCATCAGAGGTTTTTATCTTTGGCTTAGAGATGGTTGTGTCTTCTCCTTGTGTCTTCACATGGTCTTCTTTCTGTGTCTGTCTGTGTCCTAATTTCCTCCTACAAGAACACTAGTTGTATTTCATTAGGGCCTACCCTACAGATCTTGTTTTAATTAAATGACCTCTTTAAAGACCTTATCACCAAATACAGTCACATTCAGAGGTACTGGGGTTAGGAATTCAACATGTGAATATTACGGGCAGTCCATAACACTTTCCCTCCAGTTACAGACCTCTACCAACCTCCCCACCTATCAAAGATGCTGGCACCTGGATCATAATCTTTATTTCTCCTCCGTTCCCACCATCACCATGAATGGCTTCAAGTTTTTGTGGATGATGGCTCCATCGCAGTGATCATCACTTGTCTTTCACTCTGGCAGTTCACTTCTACTGCTGACCCCCAGTGGTAGCATTCACATCTCCTTCATCACTGTATTCATGTATTCTAGAGCCTACTGTCCAACCAAAACTTCCCCCACTCTTCTAATTCTCTCAAGCTTTAAGCTTATTACACCTTTTCTTCATGCTCGTTGTGATTATTTCTTCCTTAACTCTTTTTCTTTCATTATAAATCCCCTTCTTTAATTTCATTCTCTACTGAGATATTATTTTATCTTCAAACCCCAGGAAAAAATATATCAGACAAAAATTTCCCATATTTTTTCCTACATATGGGCTGTTGAATATGTGTATTTGCTTTCTATTGCTGCATAACAAATTACCATAAACTTAGTACTTAAAAAGGTCCACAAATTATAAGTTCACAGCTTTCATGGGTCAGGAGTTCAGGTAAGCATTAGCTGGATCCACTGCTCAGGAGCTCACGGGACTGAAATTGGCATGTTGGTCAGGACTCCTGTCTTATCTGAGGCTCAGGGTCCTCTTTCAACTTCATAGTTGTTGGCAGAATTCATTTCTTCATTGTTGTCTAGTGGAAGTCCCTGTTTTCTTATCAGCTATCAGCTAGGTACTCGGCTCCTGGAGGCATCCCTCAGTCCTTGGCATGTGGTCCCCTCCTCTCAAATCATGGCAGTTTACCCTACCTTTGATGCTAGCCAAAGAATGTCTCTCTGCTATTTATCTTCTTTTAAAAGGCTGGCCTGACTAGGTCAGGCCCACTTAGCATAAGTTTTCTTTCAATTAAATCAAAGTCAGCTGATCAGTAACATGATGATGGGAATGATATCTCACCACATTCACTCTTCTGCTCACACTAAAGAGATATTATAGGGCATGTACATCAGAGGATAAGACTCTTAGGAACTACCTTAGAATTCTGCCTACCTTGAGATGCCTGGAGAACATCACACAACTATGTGACCAGAAGCACTTCAAAAAGATGATATCCAGAAATTAACTGTATCTTACCTCATTCAAAGAAAGTTCAGTGTGGCTAAGAACTGAATAAATATTTGTTTAATGTATTAATGAGAGATGAGTATTATATTGTGATTCAGAAAAGCCAGATCTCATCCATACTCTAGGTCTTGGTTTTCCTTGAAATCCTCTCCAATTCTAATATAGAATGATGATGTTCTGGTACATCTTGAATAAAAAGAAAGACTGTTGTCAATTGAAATAATAATAAAGCATAAATCAAATCTAAAATTAGTTTATACAACTTATATAAGTTAGTTTGTACTTAATAGTAAAGAATATAAACATGAAAAACTTAGACCTCATTGTAAAATAATCGGAGAACAAAAGTTAGTATTTATAAACTATTTATGGGCTTGTTATGTTGAGAGTGAGAGAGTGAGAGAGAAGCAGTATATAGCCTTTTACTAATCTGTAAGAATACATTAATCCCTTCAAACTGTTTTGTAATTCATAATTTCAATCTTAGACTATATTATTGTTGGGGGTAAAATCTTTGTCATAGAAATTACTAGTAATTTATTAAATTTTTAAAAATTAGTTAACTAATGAGTGAGTAATTTGATGTTTAGAACACTAAAAAAGCCTTCAAAAGTAAGATATTTTCTTTATGTCATGATTTTCAGTAACATTTGGAAATGTGGAAAGAGTTCCTAAGAGGTTAATGCTAAAGACACAAATTTCAGATACAACCACAAAGATAGTTTTTGTTTTATTTTTATAAATTAGTACTAATATTTGGTTAATTTTGACCCTTTTTAACCCAAGTCCTCTGCAGAAAATAAAAATCATATGTTTCTGTCTGGAAGTCTTTATATTAATTTAGTTCCCTGTCTCCATTTTCTTATTCTTTTAATGTAGAATGCATGTTCATTTAGATGAAACATCATAAATCATCAGGATATTGCCCTACTTTTAAAGTCATAAAATGGTCCTCTTAACTAGCAGTTAAGGGATAGAACAATGTGGTCCCAATTTGCCATTAAGAAGTAGCATAGATTGTGTTTTAATCAAGTCAATGCATGTCTTGTTTACTGAACATATCCTAAAAATAGTTTTACATGTAACCTTTCATTCTGTCTTCTCAAGTAGAAATGGAGTCTTTCATCACTGTATTTTGAAATTTTAACCTAAGACCTAGCTCACATATCACCTCTCTCCTTTCCTTTATTAAGTTAAAGGACAATAACTTTAACTCTTAATAACAAGACATTAACTTAATAACTTAACTTAATAACTTAATAATAAGAAGTGTGTTTCTCTTCTCTTGTCTTTTAAAGGATATGGTTTTCAAGTTTCTTGTAGTACTTGTTATTTGCTATCATATACCACAGTTCTTTACATATTTCTCTTTCCTACTAAATAGAAAGCTGTTTTTAAAATAACAGATTCTTTTAGGACACATATTTCCATGAGGTAGCACAAAATAGATTCAATAAATTATTTCTTCAATGCCAGTGTATAATAAGGATAATAAAAGAATGAAAACATCTAGAATGCAATTGCTCCTCTATTACCCAGTTACAGTAGTGGATACTTGTAAATTTGGGCTCCTCCTCATGGAAAAGCTTTATCTTTAGGAAACAATACCCCATGCAAGCAAGGAGAACCCGATGACTTCAGGTATCTACGTTAGAAAGCAGAGTACAATGGTGCAGTTCTTGAACTGCCTGGGATGGAGCAGTTCAGGAACTCAGGGAATATTCTGGGGTAGTGCTGCTGAAGGCAGGTGGTGCCTGGAAGAAACACGCTTAGGAAATAAGCTTAGCTGTGCTTGTCCTCGTTTGTCTCCACCTTTTCTGAAAACCAGTTCTCTTGGCCTCTCGTTGATATTTGTATCACTCTAGAGTCACCCTGTGCATTTACTCTTTGTGTAGGTTAATCAGACACGTTATGACAGGTATACTATTAAGTAGAGGGAAGGTAATGGATGCTCAAAGAATCTGGAATTAGTTATCTTGCCTATTGGGTCCTGAAGCTAAACGAAATCGTGTTGGTTTCTCACAGACTATGACTTTACAGATGAATATTCTAATTCAATTATGAATGGTGTTTTCAGAAATAAACTGTCCCTCAGAAGTAAGACTTTTAAGACCGAGTTCCCTCTGCTTTAGAACAGCTAAGAAAGAAAAGAAGAACTCCACAATAATGAAGTCAGTTGGTTATTTATTTATGTATTGGGACAACAGACAGCTTAAACAAAGAGAAAAGTGAGCTCAAACCCTTAAATTCTCAGTCCATATCCTGAAATCTTAGAATTTTCTATTATCAAATTATAGCTATAGCTATGGGCCCGCAGGAGGCAAGAATCAAATGCAAAATTTGAATCTATAATCTTGTCTGACAAATTATAACACCAGTTGAATTCAGATAATCACCAGATCTCTTCTGGGAAAGTGAAAGTATTGATTAGAGCAAGTGTGAGTCCAAGAACTGGTGTTGGACCTATTGGAAAGATTCAGAGGACATTGGACATACTGAGCCCCAAATCCCACAGAACTTTACTTTCTATTTGAAGTAGTCTTTCTTCCTTGCTACTGTTTCTCTTTGCTTGTAAATGCTGCAACTTCCTAACCTGAAGAAACTATTTCTTTAAAAATATAAAATTCAATTGTCTTTATTCTTTACCCCTTGCCTTTCATTATCTCCAGACTTTTTTATCCATTTAATTTATAGGTATGATATGACATACAACATTCTGGTACAATTATGCTAGTTCTAACAGCTGGGTATGTTTTAATTATACAATTTGCTGACCATAACCTGAACTCAATACATACTAAATGAAATTGAAATAAGATTTTTTAAAATAAAGGAATTCTAAGTTTTAGTAGTTAGAAAGGATAAAGAACATCTATGAATTGTTATCTACTCTTTAACTATATTCCCCAAGATGGCCCAGAAAAGACAATGAGACGCACACCAAAATCTTTGAAAGGTAACTTGAGGGCTATTTTTTGTTTTGTTTTGTCTTATAAGTGCTATAAAACATTAAGAGAAGATGCAGCTAAAATGAGATTCTTGATAGAAATAAGAGGCAAAGTGGTCATGATTACCATGAGATGAAGAAAGTAATTGTGATCATTAGCATAGCCTAAGATCTCTGGTGGCAGCTAATTGAGCATGGAGTTTCATAGATTCACAATACATGGACAGTACACTAAAGCCTGGATTCCTTAAAGCAGGTTAGACTGTGAAAATATAGACGAAACACACACAGACACACACGGGCACACACACACCAAACACATACCCAAATATGTAGAAGCTCCACACTCTGAAAATGTATTTCTTGCCCAAATAACAATGCAAGGCAGTTCTGGGTTGGAGGTGGAAGGAAGAGGATGTGGTTGTCACAAAGCCATTCAGTGGTCCAGGCTGATGCTGCTTCTGCCGACATGCAATATGCACTTCCACAGGGGACCCTGGCTTACTCTAGAAGAAAAAGAATATGAAGGAGTCCATGTGAGGAGTTTTTATGGGGCCAGGCTTAGAAGTAGCAAACATCACTTAAGGTAATAGTGAACTGGCTAAAATTCATGTGGCCACATGCTGTTGCAGGGGAAATTTGAAACATTGCTGTGGTCTAAGGGAGGAGAGGAAGTCTATTTTGGTGAATAGCTAGAAATGATTATGATGATGATGATGATAATGATGGTGATGAGAGAAGCCTGACTGGGATTATAATATTAGACCATTTTGGCCATTCATCCCAATACTTGGAGGAGTTGTCAAACCCAAAGTCTCTTACACTATGAGGAAGCAAGATCCTTTGGGAAACATTCTGAAATTGTATCAAATATCCACTGGGTGAACATTCCTTCTAGCCTTCCTTACAGATCAGTCATCTTCTACCAGAAGCTCTGTATTTGGAAATAAGAAATACCCAAACGTTTCGAAAAATATTGATTACCAGCTGTGAACTAACAGAATTTTCCTAGGGATATAGAATTCCACTGTGATCTCACAGCAGAGTATGGACTCATAAAGGTTAAACAATTATTGGCATTTGGGCTCAGTTGAATTGTGAACACTTCTTTAATATTTCTCCAGAGTACATAGGCAAAATAAACATCTTTAGGAGATACCTTTAGGGAATTTGGGAGATCCCCACTTTGGCTCTCTGAGTAGTATGATAATAATAAGGATTTTTTTTTTTTTTATGTAAAAGAGATGAAGTGACAGTGTTTGGTAGAAAATGTGAAGTAGAGTCCCCTTTTCTACAAAAAGAATGATGAATCACAAGCAATTCTTAACATTGTCATTAGTGACTTGAAGATACAAAATAATGATTTCTATCATAGCTCCACTCTACTTAGAATTTGGACTAAATACAAAATTTAAGTGTGTCTATGAAAAATAACACTAGATGTAAATTACTTGATCAGAAATTAATCTGATTATAGCTGCTATTCCATAATTTGTTACTTAATGAATACAACTCTGGATAAATGTTACACAGCTTTTGAGTTGAAATCAGTTTTTCCCTATTTCATTAAATAAAAGATACCAGAAGCATTATGCCTTTGCCTAGAAAGAGCTTTGCTATACCTTCACCATCTTGCCTCAATTTCTTTCATATCCTCAGCTCTGAAGAAAGTGTAATTGTCTGATAATTTCACAGCAGAATATAGTGGCTCTTAGAATTAATACTATCATCCTGATGGGAATAATTAAATAGAAATGGAAATATCCTGAATGAATGAGTATGACCTGGCATATGGTAGAAGTTAATTTTTATTTTTTATTTTACTTTATTTATTTATTTATTTTTTTGCAGAGTGATGTGTTTTTATTTTACCATGATGCATATAAGGAAAGAAAAATATACTAATGGTACAATTCCAATTTGACATAGAAATCTCACAAGTTTTTATGATACTCAGGAAAAGAGATACATCAATTACTAAGTGATAGAAATTAAATTTTATGAAAACACAGGGATCTGCCAAAATACAAAATGATAGAAGGAATGCAGAGACAATCATGCTATTACCTCAAAACAGAATATATATTTTGCATCCTTTCATTATTTATTTTTTTACTTTATCAAAACAAACAATGTATTTATTTAATATATCCATCACAAGGGCTCGGTCAGAGACTTAATTTTTTTTTTAAGAAGATTTTATTTATTTATTTGACAGACAGAGATCACAAGTAGGCAGAGAGGCAGGCAGAGAGAGAGAGGAGGAAACAGGCTCCTTGCCGAGCAAAGAACCCAATGCAGGGCTCGATCCCAGGACCCCGAGACCATGACCTGAGCTGAAGGCAGAGGCTTAATCCACTGAGCCACCCAGGCGCCCCCAGAGACTTAATTTTAAAAAAGAGAAACAAAGGCACCTGGTGGCTCAGTCGGTTAAGTGTCTGCCTTCCGCTCAGGTCATGATCCCAGGATGATCCCAGGGTCCTGGGATCGAGCCCCACATTGGACTCCCTGCTCAGCAGGGAGCATGTTTCTCCTTCTCCCTCTTCCTGACCCCCACCCCACTTGTACTTGGGCGCCTGCTTTCTGTCAGATAAATAAATAAAATCTTAAAAATATATATTAAAAATTTTTAAAAAATAAAATGAAAAACAATAAATACATAAATAAATAAATAAAAAACAAAATAACATCCCAGCTTAGATAAAGAGTCCTATACAGAAATGAAGGAAGGGACAGACAATCTAAGGAAAACATAAATACAATACAAGAAGAGAGGCTAGGCGGTCAGGGTTCTTGGCTTTGACCTGCTTTGAGTAGATTTCTTGCAGGTACGACAAATCTGTGGGGGTTTTTTAGAGCTCAGCAGCCTGTGTATTCAAAGGGCTATGAATATTGGATTCTCCTAGTAGGCTCAGATGGACAGCAGGATAGTCCTGATGTCCTACCGGGCAGCCACTTATCCTGCAGGATGTCCAGGCAGATGTTACCCTGGGTGTCCATTCTGGGCTGGTAGCAAGGCTCAAGGAACTTTGCCATGGACGCGTTGTAAGGATAGCCCCTGGGGAATTCCAAAGAGGGCTTATACCTCAGTATACTTCCTCAGTATAAGAAGACAGCATACTTCCTATATGGTGCCACCTGCTCCATAGATGGTCCTTACCCATTTAAAAGTTTGATTCAAGGAAGGCAAAAAGTCCTGTGTAGCCAGACATCGTGAAGGTCATCAGCTCCTGCTGTCGCCCCTTTCCACGGTGTCCTAGGCCTGGACCCCAGTAGGCTGGGCTTCTTTGCAGCAGGAGCCATGCTGGCAGCAGCTGGGTCTGGAAGGCCATCAGGCGGTGGAGGCGGGGAGACCGGAACTGGAAGAGCATGACAGCAACTGCCTATCTTTTTTTCAGTTTAGAAGAAACATTTGGTGGTATTGCAATATTTTCGAATTTGAGGTTCCAGCTTTGAATGTGTGGTGATTTATATCTAACTCGTGTTGGTATATCCTGCAAGGCCATCTGTAAATTATGCTCATTTTTTTTCTTTTTTTCATAACTACATGGTATAGATCTTCCCAGGAATACTGCTGCAACACTTTGGTGTGTTTCTGAAAGAGAAGGGATAAAGTGATCCTCATAGTGATGTCTCCTTAAAAAGTATATGCGTATTTTGCCCACTTTTCCTAGGAGGAAGTGAGGCCTCAGCTAAAGATCTTTAACAATTCACAAGTAATTGGCTGATGGTTTACCCAAAGTCAAGGCACTTGGAGTGATTTTGATGGGTTTTGCAAAAACGTTTGCAGACAGATATATCAATTAAACTTTTAGAACAGACCCAGAGTGTAGAATATTTGGGAGCCATGTAAATATGCCATTTTAAAAAATGCCTGAACTTCAGAAAAAGCTTGTTCATAGTTAGAGTGAGATGATAAATATGTTGTGGAAGTGAATACTGTTTCTTCCCCAGTCTTCACCTTAGCGTCTGTGGGTCGCTCAACAGGCTCACGGACAAATGGCCAGAGATGCCAGAGATAACAGGTTCATGTAGGCATTGTTACCACCAACAGCGATGGCTCAGTTTTGTTTTTTTTTTTTTAAAGATTTTATTCATTTATTTGACAGATCACAAGTAGGCAGAGAGGCAGGCAGAGAGAGAGGAGGAAGCAGGCTCCCTGCTGAGCAGAGAGCCCAATGCGGCGCTCTATCCCATGACCCTGAGATCATGACCTTAGCAGAAGGCAGAGGCTTTAACCCACTGAGCCACCCAGGAGCCCCAGCGATGGCTCAGTTTGATAGCAACAGGAAAAACGTCTGTTTCTCTAGGACAGTGCCACTCCCATGGAGACCAGCCGGGTGATGTTGATGTGATCATTTAAATCTACTAGAGCCTTGGGGCAGTAAAACATTTTTTCTTTACTGAAATAGACAGCGGATTTAGATTTACTTGTGCTGCCCATCAGGCTTCTGCCAGCCCCACAATATGTGGATTGATTGAATGTCTTTATCCATCATCCAGGATATCACAAAATATTTCTTCTAAGGAATTAGTTTTAACTATGAAATAAAGTATTGTTTTGAGCTCATGGAAGTCATAGTCTTCTTTTATATTTCCTAGAAATAATTGGACTTACAGAATGATAGAATAGATTCTTGCCATTCCATCACCAGCTTTGAGACACTCATTTGATGAATAAAGCATATGCTCTTAACCAGGAAATAATACATATTTTTTCTCCAAAGTCAAAAAACTGTGTCTAGGAACCAGAGGATGGAAATAGGAGTGCTGTCTGTCATGACTGTAACTAACGGTCTACTCGAGGAAATTTTGCTTTTTGTACCCAAGACTGGGTTCTGCTGATTGTAGGTCTAAGCGCTGGTAGAATTCAGCTATGAAGGTGGTTCCCAATGATCCATACATCCTGGTATTCAGTGTCCTTTTGTGATCCCTCCCCCTTGAGTGTGTTCTAGACCTAATGCTTCGCTTGTAATGAATAGAATACAGCAAAAATGGCAGGATACCATTTTCTAGCTTACGTTAAAAAAGATTCTGGCTTCAATTTTGCTTACCTCTATTTTCCCCTCCCTTTCTTCTGATGAAAGGTAAATGCCACATTGTAAGCTGCTCTATAGAGAACGTCACATGGTAAGGAATTGAGGCCCTCAGTCCCGCAGCCCACAAGTAACTGAATTCTGCCAATAACTACATGAATTAGCTGAAAAGTGAATCGTCCCTCACTAGAAACTTCAGGTAAGACTCCAACTCAGCCAGTACCTTGATTGCAGCTTTATGGGACACCCTGAGTCAGAGGACTCAGCTAAGCTGTACCTGAATTTCTGTAAGATATGAGATAATGAATATTACTGTTTTAAGTTGCTAAATTCAGCATCAATTTTTTTTTTTAATCTAGCAATAGACAACACAAAAGTACCCAAAAGAGAAATGCTTTCACAGGGTACATGATATTAGTTTTTGAATACTATTTTGAATTTCACATGCTTTTGGGCAAACAGACAAAAATAAAGTTAGATTTCGGCTGGAAAAGTGTGAACATGAAATTATTAATATCGAAAGAAAACATAAATACTAATTATGATTTATAATCAATTCTGTAAAATTAAACTATAACTTCTAACCATATTTTCTTTCGTAGTAAAAATGCATACTTACATATTTTATATAGATAATTTTACTTTTCTTTCTCTTTGACAGTGTAAGAGGTTATTGTTGATAAACTTTACAGATTCCCTCCCCCACTCCAACACACACATATACACACACAGGGGCTTCAGAATATTGAAGTGGGAATCACAATAGACGGGGAAAAATGTATATTAACCAGAAAAACTATTGAGTGTCTGTCTTTGGGACCAATGTAAGTTTATGTAAGACTTAGTAGTTGCCTTATGCTAGAGTATAGAATTATTTTTTGAAATATAATGTATCCAGGAGGGTATTGTGGATATGTAGCAACTAATGGAGTAGATTACATGGTCATTTATTTTATTTTATTATTTTTTTAATTTTTTAAATATTTTACTTTTAAATACTCTTTACACTCAAAGTGGGACTCAAACTCACAACCCTGAGATCAATCAAGAACTCCATGCTCTACCAACTGAGCCGGCCAGGCACCCCCATGGGCATTTATTTTAATCTGTTCAGAATCCAAACATACTTTTATTTAGTTGGGACCCCAAGAAAGTTCAATGGCAAAGCCTTGCTTTCCACAATGGACAACAGGCAGATGGTCTTACTTTCAGTTTGCTGGTAGCTGTGATGAGGCTACGTGACAAAGTCCTAGCATAAGTTCGGATGTTCTAGCATATGATTTTGTATCTTGAGGTTTTGAGATGAAGCTCAGATGAGAGTTTGAAATTGTTCATGAGTACCCACTGTGTGGTCAAGAAGCCTGTAAGTTTGGCTGGAGTTATTGGAGACATTTGAGATGATTTTGCTGGGCATTTTTGCCCTCATTTTCTGGCTTTGGTTCTTCAACACTTTTGTTAATTCTGTATTTCAATATTCCTTGATAACATTTTTTTCAACTTAAATTGGCCATAGTTAGTTTCTGTTTCTTACAAATAAAAAGCCCCATTGACAAAAACAAAACAAAACAGCAACAACAACAAAATCCAAACAAGAATAACAAAGATACTTACCCAACAGTCAAGACAAAGGGATCAATTGGAAAACACATTTCAAAAAGACAAATGTTGCTAAAGATTACCAAATAATTTTAACATCATGAAAAACCAGTGTAATGATGATACATGGAGGAAAGCAAAGAAAAAAAACTGAGGACTCCAGTTAATAAATATTATAAAGTAAGAAAATAGAAATAACAGTCCATTATTTTTACTTACCTCAAAATCTGTATGTATTTCCCTTTTGCTGGGCACACGGCTAGGTGTTAGCTGATATGATGATATCTTATGTAATAGTCTTAACAACCACATTGGGTTAATGCTAGCATTATTCTAAAATGAACAAATGAAAGGTGCCTGACTGGCTCAGTTGGTGGAACATGTGACTCTTGATATTAGGGGTGTGAATGCAAGGCCTATGTTGGATGTAGGAATCACTTAAATATAAAACCTTAAAAAATAAATAAAATGAACAATGCTTATCTGATAGCTATGTGGCTTTATTATAACCAGTTGGGTGATAATGGAAGGAAGAGCATGATTTTGATCATATCTCTGAATCTATTTTTTTTTTAATTTCAGAAAACTCCAAAAATGAGATATTTTGCCACAATGACTAATGTGACAAACTGTTTACATTGAGTATCCAGATAATAGTCTCCCTGTATCCTTTGAAAAAATACTTTTCAGCAACTTGCATCAAAGATGAAGTTTATTTCTTACCCCTTAGATCTATCTAGGCTGACCTTATAATTCATTTTGATCCATAGAGTATGGCAAAAATGGCATTGTATTATCATTTTAGTTATGTCATTAGTCATTTTTGTCATTGGTCTTGACCAAACCTAGGTCGAGAGACACTGCATGTATTTTTTCTCCCTTGTACCCCTGGGACCACCATTTGAACAAACTTGAAATGGTCTCCTTGCTCTTGAGGGAAACAACCTACCTGAGGCAACACTATGAAAGCTATCCCCAGCAACCCTCCCACTAACAGCAAATATACAAGTGAGCCAAGCCCAGATCAGCCAAGTTCAGCCTGAACCAGTCTGCATAGCCAAGTCATAGATTCATGAGAGATAATAAATGGTGATTGTTTCAAGTCACTGAGTTTTGGAGCAATTTGTTACAGAGTAATAGTTAATTATTACAAGCATTGATATTTAGTATTCATAACTGTTTTAAAACAATATTATGCCTATTGGATCATTAAAACAAGTATATGGTCTCTGCAATCAGAATGTTATGATTTAAACACTGTGAGTTTTGGCATTCTGTGGAAAATATACTCCTATATTTTATGATTAATCAAAACTAATTTAAATAACCAAACTCATTTGGAGCATTAGGATATTTTTAAATTTCCAAGAATTATGTTAAAAATCTATATAATATAGGTTTTCTTGGATTGGGATCAAAGGAAGAAATATATTCAGTCTCTTCAACAACAGAAATATTAGTAATTGGTAATATTTATTAAATGCTTAGTTTGCACCAGACTCTATGCTAAGTACTTAGTATGCATTTTTATTTTTAACTCTGAGTGACACTCAATCTGTGCTTTCTACAGGGAATCCATACATCCTCAGGGTCTAGTCTGATTAAGGATACACCCACGGAACATGAGCTGTCACAGCTCATCAGAGTCGGTTTGCAAACTGCCAATACCCAGAGCTGTTCTGGAATCTGGCAGCAGCAGTTGCAACACCTAGGAAACAGAACTCCAGAGAGCATTTGGGAGAACAGGCAGCAAGATAAAGCTTCTACACTAACTTCTGCATGGAAGAAGGAGTATGGAGATGTCTGGGGACCATTGGATGGGTTTGCAATTTTCCTAAAAGCCTGAAGAACCCACTAGAGGAAGACATTCAAGTGAAGCTTCTTTCTCAGTCTCAGGAAGCTGAACTATTGCTTAATGAGGTCCCAAGCTAAGACATTGACCACTAGAGGAAGAAGTTGTCTCAAAACAGAAGGAACATCCCTTTTTACCCTCTGTTTGTGTATTCTTGCTTACCTTTTTCAGAATCATCTGGGAAACATGTTTAAAAATGCAGATTATTGAACTCATTTCCTGAAGCTTCATATTTAGTAGATCTGAAGCTGGGCTCAAGAATTTGTATTTTTAATAAGAACCATCATAGAGCTTTATAGTTAAGCAAGTTTGGAAAACACTCCTTATGTGATGTAGGAGTTAGAATATCTAGCTCTCTGACAGCAGGCAGCAAGGGAGGATGAAACCAAGTACTAGGTTTGCAAGGTTGAAATAGTACAATCCACAGGCAAAACTGAAGCGACTAGAAACTGGAGATTGTGTGAAACAGGGCAAGTACCCATGGAACAAGAAACGGGAATCAACTGGTCCCCTACTGTTCTGTGTGGACTCAGTTAATAGTTCTTTCCTTCCTCCATTCATATAGTGAGTGTTGCTGTGGATTAGGAATAGTTCTGCTTTCACTGAATTAAAAGGTTTTGTTATCAATTATCCTTGTCCTCAAGGATGTCATAGTTTAATAGAAGAGTTAGACATATAGCCAAATAATTGGAAAACTCATGGCTTTGGTGTTGTGGTAGATGTACAAACAAAATGAGATGGAAGTAAAGAAGGGAATTAACTCTTTTGGGAGAGAGGAGGGGTCAGGAAAGACTTTGGTGGGACTTGGTCTTGAAGAATGGATAAGGGTTTATCATAATGCATAGGGGATGAAGGACAGTTCAGCCAGAGGAAACAGTATGTGCAAAAACAGTTGAAAGAATCAGACATTTTGAGTGAAGGGTGTGGAAACACGTTGCACCTAGAAGGCAGAATGCCAGAGGGGAGGGTATATAGAAACCAAGTAGACTGGAGTCAGGCAGCAAAAGCATTCTTGTAATTTTATGCTAAGAAATTTGAAAATTATCTAGAACTCCATGAAAAATCAGTTCAGCAATCTAGGCATGTTTAACAGAATATAATTATCAGATTTATTTTCTACATTTAAAGCAACACATATACTATATGATCTGGGTATATGCTACAGATTGAATTATGTCCCCAAAATTTGTATGTTGAAGCTCTAATCCCCATTGTGGTGCTATTTGGAAGTGAGGCCTTTGGGAGGTAA
Organism: Enhydra lutris kenyoni; assembly: GCF_002288905.1. Lineage (NCBI taxonomy): Eukaryota > Metazoa > Chordata > Mammalia > Carnivora > Mustelidae > Enhydra > Enhydra lutris. The sequence goes on from NW_019154086.1 coordinate 15,099,123, forward strand.
TTAGGTTTAGATGAGGGTATGCCCCATGAGAGGATTAGCGCCCTTATAAGAAGAGAAATATCAGAGCTTCCTTTTTCCCCTGCCATTGAGGACTTAGCAAGAAGCCAATGACCTATAGGCCAGGAACCAAAACTGCTAGCATTTGGATGTTGGAGATTCTAGCCCCACCTTAGCCTTGGATTATGAGAAATAAGTATCTATTGCTTAAGCCACCTAGTCTACATTTTTTTATAGCAACCTGAGCTAAGACTAAGTAGAAGTTTGTTGTTTATATTTCTGTGTTTGAAATAAGTGCAGAAGGTGGGTGAGGAACCCAAGGAAAAATTAAAAAAATTGATGAGTTCTCTGACACTGGAAGTCAGAATTAGAAATCTATTACATTGCAGCCTACCTGATTATAGGTTTTTGTGGCATCTCATGGGGATATTTAGAAGATGCTACTATTTCCCTACAACTCAGTTTACAAAATCCATGGCTAAACATCATTACATAAATGAGATGAAGGTATATGTGAAAAATTAGGATGCTGCAGGGTAGGAAATTGGGGAGAAGTTAAACTGAAAAAAAGAAAAAAGACACACACATGCAAAACAAAACAAAACAAAAAAACAAAACAAAAACCCCATGAGCTAAAGCAGCAAATTTATTGAAAATAAATAGTGATAAAAATAGGTAATTGCATGTTAACCGATTCAGATTGTCTCATGGTGACAAGTAGGATGGCTATGACACACCCATGGTAAGTTTATTGTTAATCTTTCTACTATTTTCTCTCTTACACTGACTTTTCTATTTGAGGGACGATCTATAGGGCTATTTCTATTTTCACAGTATTCCCAGTGTCAAGATTCATGAGGTCAGATGTGAAGATGAATTTGTTGGTTAAGCTGTTCTCTCTTAAGGGCAAGAAGCTTAATCATTTTTTTTTTTTAACTGACCTTGTCTTGTCTGGAGATGAATCAATGAATCAAGTTAGGAATGGTAAATCATGAATAAGTGATTTATGCTTGTCTTGATCAAATATGATAGATTGCTTGGGTTCCTGACTATTACTGTATATAAAGATTTATATAATATACAAGTGACTGTGGATTGGAGAAAAAAACTGAAAATTTTCTCTAAGGCTATGGTCCCATGTAACACTGTAAATGTTATTCCTGGTGAGCTAGTTCTTGAGAGAATGATGACTGGATATGATTAATTCAATATAATTTTTTCAAGTAATTAAAATATTCCTTATGTTCTCATTTCTTTTCTTTTCTTTTCCATCCACTGTTTTCTTGTTTGTTTGTTTTCTTTTTAAGCAATCACACCAAAATCCTACAGATAATTAGTAATTCAAAATCCATTTAGTAATGGGTCTTTTTTTCTTTTTTATAAAGATTTATTTATTTATCTACTTGTTTGTTTGTTTGTTTGTCAGAGAAAGAGAGGCATGAGTGGGTGGAGGGGCGGAGGAAGAGGGAGAGAGAGAATCTCTAGCAGACTCCTCACTGAGCAAAGAGCCCCAACGCAAGTCTTGATCTCATGACCCTGAGATCACAACCTGAGCTGAAAATTAATGGGTCTTTCTTATGACCTACCCACTCATATTTCTGGAAAGATCTTTACAGTATTTTCCCAGCAATAAACGAGGAGGAAATTCACTGTGGTCAGATACCATCAGAACTAAACTAACTGCTAAATGATTGAATTTCATCTGGATAATCTGCCATATGCAATGTGTTTCTCTGGTACAGGAGAAGAGATGGAGATAAGATGGCAGACCAATAAAGTGAAATTAATTTAACTTTTCATGCTAATACCTCCTAGAGAAGATCCAACTGATTTGCTAGGCTGTTTTGTGTAGTTTTCCACATGAGACTTAAAAAAAAAATAAATCAAGAAATGATTGACAAATGATTATTCTATTCAAATTGGCAATAAATGTCACACACAGTGTGCTGGAAGCAGAGATTTAGGATAGAAAATAGTTTCTTTTCCTGGAAATTGAAATAACTAGAGTTCTTCATAAACATTGTTACATAATGTAAAGCACTGCATGCCACGAAAGTTACCGTCATCTTCAAAATAGAAATCATGGTGATAGTTTGAGTTATGTGCTTGGCAATCTGAGTACGTTATAAAATAATTTTCCTTGGTCTTAAAGACAATATTCAGTGTGAGCTAGAAATCCATCTTCTATTTAATTTTTTCACTCAGTATGATAAAGAATAAAAGAATAAATGCATTTTTAATGTCTTAACTACACCTTTCTATTTTAAAGAGGGATGAATTAATTTGACAGGATATATTAAATGTATTTAACCTGACTTTATGTAGATTATAGGACACCCTTTTCTCTAATGAATAGTAAGAAATAAAGTTGCTGTTGCCGTCATTCTTTTCAGTCTTTTCTGGGGCTTTATTTATTTATTTAGTTAGTTATTTTTTCCTGATAGTCTTATATTTTATGTTCCATTTTGGATACTGCTGTGGATCTTTTACTTTGAGAAGCATTTAATTTTTGAAGTTCTTAGGCTCTCTAGAATTTTTGTATTAGCAAACCTTCAGAGACTAAAGGCAAGGGAGATTCGAAGAACATTTCAGAGACCATCTAAAACAATTAACTGGGTTAGGTAAGCAAAATTTTAGGAATTAAAAAAAATGAACAAATTTTTCAGATATAATTCAGGTTCCTAGTTGGTTTTACTTTGATTTATTCAAAAGGCAGTTATCCAGTGGGTGTTACCAAATCAAGAGAACCCTTTAAAAGAGAGATTAGTCTTTCCTTGAGTTCAGAGACATTTTCTTTCTGCCCTTAGGAAACAAGACACCATGACTTATACAGCTCCAAGAAAGTGAATATTGCCAATAACCACATGTACTTGGAAGAGGATTCCAAGTCTCAAAGAAGACTGCAGACATGGCAGACGTCTTATTACAGCAGTAGACCCAGCTACGTTGTGCCTGGACTACTGATCTACTGTGAGATAATAAATGACTGTTATTTTATGTTGCAAAATTTGTGGTGATTTGCTTATACCAATAAAAGATTCACACAGGGATATCGGGGGTGTATTAGCCTCGGTTCTCCATAAAAATAGAACTAATTAGATATGATAGAGAAAGAGAGACAAGAGCTAGTAGTCATGGAATCTGAGATGTCCCAAGGTCTGCAGCTAAAGACTCAAGAGGGCCAATATGTAAGTTTAGGTTCAGTTCTGAGTCTGAGTAGGAGAAGAGTGATGTCCCAGCTCAACAACAGTCAATCAGAGAAAGGAAATACCTTTTTTAGTTTTTTGTTATTGTTGTTCTACTCAGGTCTCCAACAGATTGGATGAAACCCACCAGCACTGAGGAGGGCAATCTACTTTCCTCAGTCTATTGATTCAAAAATTAATTTCAACCAGAAACACCTTCACAGACACATTCAGCATGAGATTTAACCAAAGATCTGGGCACCCAATGTCCCAGTCAAACTGACATATAAATTAACCATTATGAGAGGTAACAAACAGATGACTTTATGCAGATACTAGCCATTTCCTGAGGATCTGCTTTAAGATAATGCCCAATCCATTGCAGAGAATGAGCGAACATTTCCAAGGTTTATCTACATGTTTAATAGTTTATTCTGTTATTTTTATATTAATATTTATATTAAATTTCCCTAGCCTTTATTTTCCTTACCACTTAACACCCAATTCATCCTTTCAAATAAGTAAATTAGTGAACAATTAATACCATGGGTAAAAGTCCGTAAATCAAACCAGGATTAAGCACTCAATAGCCTTATTCTTCAAAACATTTAAAGTACTTGTATGTATTATTTAATTTAAACAAACTCAAATATTTACTAGGTACAAAATAATGTACTATGTACTATTAGTAATATAAAAAGGTATTATACTGAGCCTTTACTACTAAGAAACTATCTAGTGGGAACATAGCAGACACACATACACTTCCACAAGCAGACTAGAACAAAAGTCTTAACATTCTATGAAATTGTGGGAGAAGAGATCAGTTCGGTGGGGGAAGATGAATTCTAACTGAGGGATTGTAGGTTTAAGGGATAAGGTAATTGAAATCAACATTAAAAGTATAGAAATTAGTTTGAAATGTGGGTATATAGTGAACTTTATTATATTAATGAAGGACATAAATGGCCTATATTGGTTATACCCTTTTCAAGATAGCAGAAGAGTAAAATAGCAAGGCATTCGAGCTTGAAGATTTTGGTTGGTGTATCAGCCAGTTCACTTATGGTCAAGCTTAACTTTCTGGAGTCCAAGATTTCTTGACCATAAAATTGGGAAATATTAAAATCTGCATTCATGCTATGAAATCAAATGAGATCATGTGATCAGTTTGATTAAGGTAAAACACTTATTTTCTCAATTACTGCTTCCTACTGTGCTCTGTCAAATTCCTGTCAACAGCTGAATAAAGAACTTCCAAAAGGACATCTCTTTGTGATTCCCTATCTTTTCTTTTACTTTTTTATTAAAACAAAACAAAACACCTCATTACAGCAGAGACCTTGTTTCAAAGTTTGAAAAAATTATAATCTATTTGATTCAAACTTATCTCCTCCAGGCAGTACATAGACTTTCAGCTCCAATATCGTGGAGCAGAAGGAGAAGGGAGGAGAAGGTTGGGTGGTATCTCCCAGTCTGTCCTCCACCCCTTCCTTTCTTTTTCTTCTCATGGTGTTCTTTGTGAGACAAGGCAGATAGAATGACAAATTGATCAATCCATAGCAAGAGAAAAAGAATTGTTTTCTACAGAATTTTTTATGATCTGTAGATAATTTGTACTCTTTTATTAAGTTGTTCTTTCTTTTTCTTTTCTTCTTCTTCTTTTTTTTTTTTTTACTTATAACATCTTTGTATGAATATTCTTTTTCTTTCTCATAAATATATGAGTTGGATTTCCTTGAACTCTTAACACAAGACTTCTGCAGAGAAGTGGGGAGATGGGGACAGAGAGGTTTTTCAGTCTTCAGGCTAAAGTGATCCCCACTCCCTTCTACATCAATAGATTGTTTCCTTCTGATAATACGGCATCACTGAGTCTCCCCTCCCTGATTCTTTTTTTTTTTTTAAGATTATTTATTTACTTATTTATTTGAGAGAGAGAGAGAGAGAGCAGAGTAAGCAGAAGAGAACAAGAGAACACAAGCAGGAGAGAACTGGCAGAGGGGAAGAGGGAGAGGGAGAAGAAGGCTCCCTGTTCCTTAGGGAGACCTGACAGGGGGCTCCATCCCAGGACCATGGATCATGACCTGAGTCAAAGGCAGATGCTTAACCTTAACCAACTGAGCCACCCAGCTACCCCTCCCGTCCCTGATTCTCAGAACCCATCTTGGTTCAGAGCTTATCCCTTCAGCTCTGTTCTCACAGGCTGCCATCAATAAGTGAACCAGATCTTGTCACTTATTTTCTGATACTTTCTTAACTCTATTTCCTCTGAGTCTCCTGAACATTCTGTAAACCTATTCCTTCCTTCCCCAGTGCTTAAACTCTTCCACGTCAGCTGAATTCAGAACACTTGCTTCTCGGATATGCTTTCCTACTGCTTAATTTTCTAGAGATTTCTGAGAACTTCCATTGATTAGACTCTTTGCAGTCCCTTTTATCCTCACAGTATCATTTCAATTTCCTGCATAGGCTTCCTGCCAGCCTCTGATTTCCTTACTTACCTGCAATTTGAAGCTTCTAAGTTTTCTTCAAGCTTAAATAAACACATAATTTGTGTGTGCTTTTCATCTTTCTTTCTTTTTTTTTTTTTCAGAAAAATATGAAGCTATTCAAATCTCAGCTACCACCATATTCCTACTGGAAGCACGTGACTTAATTGAATTTTATGACTTTGATATCCTCATATATCTCTCACAACTTTAAATTTAATATAATAATCCAATCTGCTTCCTTTTGGTTGCAGAAATTCTCTTTTAGGCCATTTTGCCACTAATTTTTACAGACTGAGTGGTGGGGGTGGACAGAAGTAAGTTTATGGGAATGGCAAAATATGTTAGTGTGGAGGTACGGACCACGTTTCTTCTGAGAATGGGTTCTCTCCACCTGTCCCTTATGGACAATCCTCAAGAGCACTCTTCTGTCTCTTTGTCTCACATTCCTCCACTCACAGCTTAAACACGGATGCAGATACCCAGATGGGGCTGTATGGAGAAAATGGTGGTAGTGCTTGCAGATGCTGACCCACCTGGAAGCTAATGTTGTTGGTCCCCAATTGTATCCCTTTCAATTGCTTTTGATTCTCTTCCAGCTCTGACTATCCCCATTATGGCTATAATGGCCGCCTTTTTAGTATTGCTCTTCTCTATGTATTATTGGATTTTTGGAATTTTTCATGGTTTGTGATCCACTCAGGGAAACTCTTCCAGCTTAGATTAATATTTTTTTTCCCTTTCCTTGTTTTATTATTCATTTCTTTCCTTTCATTTTTTGGGGATTCACAATGGATCAGAAATTCTATAATCTATCTTTAGATCTCTATCTTTTAGCTGAAAACCAACACATTTCCTTTACTTTTCAGCATTCTGGTCATGTTCCTCTGTATAAAGTATGACTTATCAGTGTTCTTTTAAACTGGTTCATGGTACTGAATAAAATACACTCTTTGTTTTGTCATGAAAAATAGGTGGGCCATCACCTCCCTTGCCCTATGAATACAGTGTAAGATTAAATTAACACATTTTGACAGTTATATCACATTCACTTTTATGGAAATTAAATTAACTAATACCACTAAGCCTTTTAAATTTTTAATATTTTTGATAGATATACTGATGCTAAGTTAAGTATCCTATATCTTGCATTTTTGCAGTTATATTTTTGACTCATTTCACTTTTTTAGTTGAGTTTTTGGGGATTTGGTTTGTTGTATAGCCTATGACCTATCACTTCCTATTTTTATATAAATTATTACCAATATGACAAACCTAAAAATAAAGGACAACTACAATTTATTGTTGAATACACAGCTCATATATTACATAAACTAAATGATTATATTTTGTTATTTTCAATACTTTTCTAGGGAAACTATTTACTCATTCAATATTTATTGAGAACCAAGTCAGGGTCTAGATTCTGGTGATATGAACAAGTAAAAAAAAAAAAAAAAAAAGATCCCAAAACAAAAAACCCAAAAGACTCACATTCTCATGGAGTTTATTGGTGAGAGGGGTGAGACTATCCACACACATTTCAAAAAACGGTATCAATGAATTAAATAAGACAACCCGACAGACAATGCTTAAGTGACTGTATTTGCTATTTCTCATTAATAATTGTCTTTTTGTTTTAAGGCAGTGGTGGTGCTATGTACTCATAAAAAGTCTTCTGGTACAGGTAACTTGAGAAAAATCCCAGAACAATTTCTAGTTACAGCCTTTCACACACTAGGGTACCCTAAAGAGACTAAGCTTTCAAAATACAATTTCACCAAGGATCCCTAGCCATAGGTAACCTAAGGAAGTAAGAATTATATTTCCTAATTAAGCTGATGGTGTTATGTGCATCATAAATTTAGTTGCACCCATTAAGCAAATAGAGCCAATATGTTTTATACTTACTTTGATTATGATCGAAATACCTTCTGACTCTTTTATCTTGGATGATCTAAATAATTTCCTGTTAGAAAAATTAGGACAATAGTATATATATTGATGTAGGTGTCTTTTGCAAATAATTACTTTGCCTTATCAAAAATCAAGCTTATAACTTCAAATCTATTGACTTCCTACTTGCCTCAAGTTCTAATGTTATTTCAGATTATGTTACCCTGCAACTGTTCCCAGGTGGTCTTTGCTTTATAATCCCAATTTATAGTATTATTTTTTAACCTTAAAATATTTTGGGGGGCACCTGGGTGGCTCAGTGGGTTAAGGCCTCTGCCTTCAGCTCAGGTCATGATCTCAGGGTTCTGGGATCGAGCCCCACATCGGGCTCTCTGCTCAGCAGGGAGCCTGCTCCCCCCTCTCTCTCTGCCTGTCTCTCTGCCTACTTGTGATTTCTCTCTGTCAAATAAATAAATAAAATCTTTAAAAATATATATATATGTATATATATATATATTGCATTTTAACACCCTCATAACATCTTTTCCCTTCCATAATTTCCATTCATTGTCAGATATGAAGAAAATGTGCATTTTTTTACCGTCAGTTGCATTAGAAATTGGTATTTTTTTGTAAAGCAACTTGAAAATACTGTTGAGCGGCACCTGGGTGGCTCAGTCGGTTAAGCATCTGCATTTAGCTCAGGTCATAATCTCCTGGTCCTAAGTTCAAGCCTGTTGTCAGGTTCCCTGCTCAGTGGGGAGTCCGTTTCTTCCTCACCCTCTGCCTCTCCCCTCACTCCCTCAGCCTCTCTTCTCTCTCAAATGAATAAATAAAATATTAAAAAAAAACACTGTTGAAATATAAACTGCATGGACATCTTCCATCTCAAGATGATGGATAAAACATTTTCCCCCTTAACATTTTAACATTCCATTAAAATGATAAAAAAAGTTAGAGGTAGATGAAATTTTGTAGCAACAAATGAAATAGAAACAGTTGATTTCTGGACAAGAGTTTCCCACAAATTTCTTAAAGAGGAAATGGTGTTTTTCCAAGGAAAATGTACATAAACATCTAACTCTAAAGATGGAAGTCACATTAGAGATGACTTGAAAGAAGTACAGACACTGCTGTCTTACTCTTTGCTTCTTACCACCTCTCCCATGAAGGGGAGATTTAGCACAGCACTCAGCCAGGTGGATGCTAACTGGTCAGGTGGGGACAAATCTTTCCCTGGCTTGTTGACATGTCCAACCACAAAGAGTTGTGTGACTGTCTTTTCCTTTTTCCAGATAGGGGGAGTAAGACCATGCGGACTGTTTCAAGCAGGTTTTTTAATTTATATTTTCTTTTAACCATTTAATGGACAAATATATATTGAATGAGTACTTGGTGCCACACACATGAGGCATTTGGGATAAAATGGTAAGTAAAGACTGATGCAATGTTCATGAACCCTACATTCTAATGGGGCGATTGATCACACACTCACACAAATATAAAATTACAGCTGTAATAATTTCTGTGACAGACAAGTACATGTTGCTATGGGAACAAACAATGGAGTATTTATTATGTTTTAGCATGATTGCATGAAGAGATGAGATCTAACTGCAATCTGAAGAATGAGCAGGAGGAGTTAACTAGTAAACAGAGAAGGTAAGAGAACCCCAGCAGTGGAAAGAGTGTGTGTAAACCAATGTGCCAGGGAGGTGCTGGGAAAGTTCAAAATTATAGCAAAAGGCCAGTAAGACTAGAGAACAGAAAACTAAAAACGTGGGTAGGGCCAAAATACACAGGGCAGCCTAAGACATATGTGATGGTTAATTTTTATGTGTCACCTTGATTGGACCATGGATGCCATATCTGTGATACCTAGATATTATTTCTGTGTGTGTCTATGATGGGGTTTCTGGAAGAGATTAATCTTTGAATTGGTAGACTGAGTAAAGCAGGTGACTTTCCTTAATGTGAGTGGGCATCATATAATTCTTAAAGGACCTGTATTGAATAAAAATGCAGAGAAAAGTCAAATTCATTCTGACTGCTGAGCTGGGATATCAGTCTTCTGTCCTGGAAATTCTTGGTTCTTGGGCCTTTAGACTCAAACTGGAATCTGTATCTTCACCTTCCAGCCCTCAGGCCTTCTAAGAAAATCACTGACTGACTGAGTCTCTAGCTCCAGATGGCAGATCATGGGACTTCTCAGCCTCCATATCACATGAACCAATATCTTATAATAAATCACTTTCTGGATATTTACACATATGTATCACCTATCATTTCTGTTTCTCTGGAGACTCCTGACATCATCATATTTAGAGTTAATTTTTCAGGTGCTTAGGTGGCTCATTTGGTTGTGTCTGACTCATGATTTTGGATGAGGTCATGATCTTAGGGTTGTGACATTAAGCCCTGTGTCAGGCTCTGTGCTGGGCATGGGTCCAATTATGATTCTCCCTCTGCTCCTCCCCTCTGCACCTGCACACAAGCACAAGCTCTATCTCTAAAAACAAACAAACAAAAACAATAAGAAGAAAAATTTTAAAAGAAGAGTTAATTGCTAATAGAATCATAAGATAAAATTTAGGAGTTGTTGAAGAGAGTCTGATGTTAGCTTAGTACTCATTAGTACCCCTTCCTTTACAGAGGACCATGTATAATTTGGTTTCCAAAAAAATATTGCTTTGCTTTGTTTTACATTCTAGAACTTTTAGGATTATTTAAACATTTAAAAGTTTTAAAATTTTACAGCATATCTATGGTGACAAACTGTTCATTATTTTGTTGGAAAATCAGTGAGAACAGGGAGGAGTCAAGATGGCAGAGAAGTAGCAGTCTGAGACTACTTCAGGTAGCAGGAGATCAGCTAGACAGCTTATCTAAAGATTACAAACACCCACAAATCCAACAGGAGATCGAAGAGAAGAAGAACAGCACTAGAAACAGAAAATCAACCACTTTCTGAAAGGATCGCTTCTGATTTGGTTAAAGCATATTTTCCTGGGGTCTTTGCCACTCTTTTAGTATTTTACTTGCTCCTTCATATACTCTCATCTGGATAAAATGACAAGGCGGAAAAATTCACCACAAAAAAAGGAACAAGAGGCAGTACTGAAGGCCAGGGACCTAATCAATATGGACATTGGTAATATGTCAGATCTAGAGTTCAGAATGACGATTCCCAAGGTTCTAGCCGGGCTCGAAAAAGGCATGGGAGATATTAGAGAAACCCTCTCGGGAGATATAAAAGCCCTTCTGGAGAAATAAAAGAACTAAAATCTAACCAAGTTGAAATCAAAAAAGCTATTAATGAGGTGCAATCAAAAATGGAGGTTCTCACTGCTAGGATAAATGAGGCAGAAGAAAGAATTAGTGATATAGAAGACCAAATGACAGAGAATAAAGAAGCTAAGCAAAAGAGGGACAAACAGCTCCTGGACCACGAGGGGAGAATTCGAGAGATAAGTGACATCATAAGATGACACAACATTAGAATAATTGGGATTCCAGAAGAAGAAGAAAGAAAGAGGGGAGCAGAAGGTATATTGGAGAGAATTATTGGAGACAATTTCCCTAATATGGCAAAGGGAACAAGCATCAAAATCCAGGAGGTTCAGAGAACCCCCCTCAAAATCAACCAGAATAGGTCCACACCCCATCACCTAATAGTAAAATTTGCAAGTCTTAGTGACAAAGAGAAAATCCTGAAAGCAGCCCAGGAAAAGAAGCCGGTAACATACAATGGTAAAAATATTAGATTGGCAGCAGACTTATCCACAGAGACCTGGCAGGCCAGAAAGAGCTGGCATGATATATTCAGAGTACTAAACGAGAAAAACAGGCAACCAAGAATACTATATCCAGATAGGCTATCACTGAAAATAGAAGGAGAGATTAAAAGCTTCCAGGACAAACAAAAACTGAAAGAATTTGCAAACACCAAACCAGCTCTACAGGAAATATTGAAAGGGGTCCTTTAAGCAAAGAGAGAGCTTAAAAGTAGTAGATCAGAAAGGAACAGAGACAATATACAATAACTGTCACCTTACAGGCAATACAATGGCATTAAATTCATATCTCTCAGTTGTTACCCTGAATGTTAATAGGCTAAATGCTCTAATCAAAAGACACAGGATATCAGAATGGATAAAAAAAAACAAAACCCGTCTATATGTTGCCTACAAGAAACTCATTCTAGACCCGAAGACACCTCCAGATTTAAAGTGAGGGGGTAGAAAACAATTTACCATGCTAATGGACATCAAAAGAAAGCTGGGGTGGCAATCCTTATATCAGAACAATTAGATTTTAAGCCATAGACTATAATAAGAGATGAGGAAGGACACTATATTATACTCAAAGGATCTGTCCAACAAGAAGATCTAACAGTTTTAAATATCTATGCCCCTAACGTGGGAGCAGCCAACTATATA